>NC_048219.1:115263868-115558793 GCF_002007445.2 Ailuropoda melanoleuca
ATCGCTGAAGTGATGAAGATGTGCACGCAGATTGAAATGCTTTTGAATAAATTCATGGAGCAGGATATGCTGTGCCCCTCTCTCTGCTTCCCCCTCCCTTCACTTCTCCCTCTTTACCCCCAGCCCTCAGCCTAGTATGCTCACTGGTTCCAACAAAAGCTTTCCGATTCACCCTCAGATAGACATTTGCAAGTACAGCCTTGGAGACACACACACACACACACAACACACTCTCACGCACAGGGGCACACATATGCAAACACACTAAATATGCCTGCTGAAGTATCAACCTACAGTGAAAGAACAAACCATGGAGTCAGGAGAAAATGTGGCTCAGCCTTTTACAGCAAACCCTGATTATTTTCTGCCAAAGTTTCTTGTTATCAAATTTTAAAGCCGTATTGATTGTTGCTGGCTTGAAAATCAGATTTCATTGTGGGGCCAGCTTTTTACCTATGGTGTTACTCAGCCTGTGGTAACCCCAGCACAGAGTTACCTGGGGTCTCCTGTGGAGAGTTAATGCGAGGGTTCACAGTGGAGGTGGAAGTGTGGTAGAACACAAAAGGTAAAGAAGGGCATAGAAAGCCCCCGGAAACCCCCGGGACTGTGGGCTCCCTCAGGCTCTCGGAATCAATACCCTGCACAAAAGTTATTACAGGTCCGGGCCTTTTTGCCTTCAAAGCTGCTTAGGCCGTATGTGGCATTAATTCCCTCCTGTACAAAAATGTGGTTGATAATCACCTGGCTGAGGAAAGGATTTAGGGCTAGAACAGCAGATTTCCTCACAGATTACAGAATAAAACCTAGTTTCTTGGGATAAATCAGGATAATTAACTGTAGTGAAATATGTTACTTTCCTTGATTCATGCCCATGTGATACCTTTGTTAGACGCCACCACAGAGAAACAGTTATGCCATTATGTGAGGCAAGATCTGATTTCCACCCTGTTCTAAAACATGCTACGCTGTACAATACAGGTTTTTATTTTCTTGGTTTTGGGGAAACTGCCTTCCGTCTGGAGGCCAATTATTAAGCAAGCACTTAACTCAATTGACTCTAATTATAAAGTTACAAAAGCAAATGATACACTACAACTAGTCCCCATTCTTGCCACCTTGTGAGCACAACCGCATGGCCCCAATCCACTCTTGACCACGTGGGTGTCAGAGGTTACGGAATTCCCTGCCCACCATCACTTTAAGGATAGGATACCCCTCTCCCTGAGAAGGAAGATTTGGAACAGCCAAAGAAGACCCAAGGGTTTTCCAGCACAACAGTAAACTGAAATTGTGTATTTTTCTTTTTTTTAAGGGAAATCATGAGCAAACATTGCCTTAATTCACATTTCAAAAATAATTACTACAGATTCAAGACATTTATCATGTTGTCATTGGAACCTGGGAAAGGTTATTCTTGTGGTACTTCAGGTCACAAACAAGAATGTATTATTAGAAACTAACACACAGGCTCTCCAAGAGATTCCTGGGGGAAAAGTAGAGGTCCATTGGCTTTGAAAAAGGTGACAGGAATGAATTAGGTAACAGGGGCCCACAGAAACTTATCAGGCCCTCGGTGGTCACTTTCCAAAGTAAATCCTATCCATTACAGTATGTAGCTCTTGTGAGAACATACGGGGAAAGTACCAATAGTGGCTATGATAGTTTTTCAAATACTACTACTTTTATTCTCTGAGATGGTACAGATTTTTATGAAGTTTTCATTTTCCAATAATTCCAAAGAAAATAAAAAAGAAATACAGAATCTAAATACGGAAATGTTAAAACTGAAATATTATCCTGCCAAGTCTTTTGCCAATTGGTCCATGTCTTCAACCTTTTTTATTTTCAAAAATACATATTGAAATTATATTTTCTGGAAGAATTATTGTATACTTTGTCAATCAATGTATTATTGGTAGGTTTAAAACATTAAACATTCTATTGAGTGTTACATCCCACCCATATTATGTGAACATTCACTTAGAAGTTCAAGTTTAAGTAATGAGCGTATCCTTGCAATATATACCCTTTAGTTCACAGTCACACTTGCACATATACCCTACTTATAGAAGACAAATGAGATTTATTTTGGATAGTTTTGGATTAATGTGGTTGTTTCAGCAGCTTGAGGTAATGCTATGAAATCAGCAAGTGGAATAGAGATGGATGAGGTTTTAAAGAAACATAAATAGAAAACTAATGAACATGCTAAGAGTTTCTTGTTGTTTCGGCTCTTGGGGGCATAGGACAATTTCTGTACAGCGTGTGTGGCTCCTTGACATGATTATGACCTCTGAGTGACTGGTCTAGTTTTCAACAAAAGTCATCATTTGAGAATTGTCAGTATTCAGTGAGAAAATGTCATATTCTTAAACTAACTCATTGAAGATGCATGTCCCAAGATAGAAATCTTGACAGATAAATGTGCTTAAAATCTCATAGTCAAACTTAAAAATATAGGGAATGTGTTAAATATATATATATTTGAGATGAATACGAAAAAAAGGATTTTTTTCAGACACATCTTAGATTTTTTTCTCCTTTTTCTACCAAATAAATTATAACATTTATATAGTTATTTCCAAAAAGATTCTTTAATATATGTTTCATTCTAAAGGTCTCTGTTCCTGTTTTCAGTTTTGGATTTCTGAAATTAAAAAAAAAAGTGAAGCCTAGACAGGCCAAAAGACCTAGACAGCCAAAGTTAGTCTCTCTTCTGCTTTGCCTAGATTATAAGATTTAGATTATATTTAAATTTTATAGTCCAGGTACTGACATTTTCAATATTGCATTATATGCACTAAGAGCTAGGACTTATATCACCAATAGTGATTCATCCACTAGGCAGGCATCATTATTAATATTACTAAGAAGAATGCAATCTATCCATAATTTATCTTTTGAGAAAACTCTCCAGATAATTTACAAGAAATCTTATGTTATTACTTAATTGGTACTTAAGAAATGCAAAGTGAAATTTGGGGGAAGCCATTAAGGGAGGTGTCTTTCACAGGACTGTCTTCCCGATTGGAATGTAATTGAAACAGAAAGAAACTCTTCAAATTGCTATTACCGTAAAGCCAGTCTGACTGTAGGAAGAACAATCCACTGAATATGTCCATGGAGCAAACATTGTTTTGCAGTAACCTTTGTTAGCATTGGCATTCTTATGGGCCAGAGGGTGAGACCCACCAGGGTCAGATCAAACCAGCTTCCGTGGTTTAGGACACAGCAAAAATTAACACATGTTTTTCTAAAATCTTCACCCTTTGCTAAAGCAAGGCTATTAATTGTTGATGCATATATGCAGTGATCACTAAATAAGCACACAGTACATCCTGTGACAACTTAATTAGAGCTTTTCAAATGGACTTCTTTGCTCATCCAATGTGACAAACACTTAACAACTTCCCTACAACTTTAAGCTACAACCTCATTACCATTCTGTATAAACTTGTAGACTCCTCAAGATGAAAGTAGCCATAAATATACTAGTCTATGAAGCTTGGGGAGATGTCCAAGGTGACAGCTAAGAGTAGAACACAAGTGATTCTCTTCCCTGTTGGTAAGTTGGATAAAAAATTAAGATTATAAAACACATACCCTGCACTACAGTTATGAGCCCTGGGAAAGTAATGAAGACCATGGCCAGAAAACCTGCAAAATACACAGTGTAAACATGGCTTCTGAGGGACCCCTACTAAATATTATAGCTGACTTATATCCTCTGCAGGTCACCAACTTCAGTTGCATTGTCTTCTACCTACTCAAAGGAGTAGAAACAAAAATATGAAAGGGAATTCCCAGGTAATGGCAGCCATGTCTCAGGAGAAGACATCTTTTTTTTTTTATCTTATTTAAGGATTTCTGAAGTACAAAGAATCATCCAATACATTTTAATATGAATTTTATTTTGCATCTTGAAATGGTTGTTATTCTACTTAGAGCTAGGAGACTGATCAAGTCGCAGATCATGTGGTAAAATGTATTTTCAGAGAGAAATGAGGCAGCTTATTGGTTAGAAGTTTTTTCTTGCCACAAACTGTGACAAGGAGAAGATAAAAGATTCCAAGACTCCATCTCATATTATATCTTCAAAAAAAATATAGTGTGAACATGTTCAAAAATTACCATTCAGGGAGGATAGAGAGAAGAAGTCAGGGAGGAATTGAGAGCAAGAGAGAAACATTGCTATGCCTTGCCTGAAAGACACTGTCTGTCTGGGTCACTTACTAATTACTGTAGTTTAGTTATAAAATCAAACATGAATAAGATAAACTCAAAACACCTAGAGTATATAATGTGAAGAATATAATAATTTTTAGATGCATAATTGCTAACATTAATGGATCTTGAAGTTTATTTAAAAACAGCTATTACTATGCAAGAATATTAAAGAGGGATTAAATATGACTACAGGGGGAAAGGACAATGAAGACATGGCATTTGATCTTGAAGAACTATGTAGGTATTCAACAGGCAAGGAAGTGAAAAAGGGATCACTCAGCCAGTCAATAAATTTTGATCCCTTCTTGTGTTCCAACATTGCCCTAGAGCTAAGAATTCATCGGTAAACCAAACATAGTCCCTGCCCTCATGATGCTTATGGTTTAAGTTGAAAGGCAGGCACTAAGAAAATAATTATTCACACATTTACAGAGTGCTGTTTAGGAAAAGTACAAAATACAATGGGAGCACACCAGTGGTTATCTCCAGAAGATCTCCTTCTTCTATAAAAAGCGAGAGACATACTTAGGGTTAAAGATTATCTTTATTTTTTTATTTATTTATTTTGGAGAAGGAGGGAGGTGGGGAGGGAGGAAAGGGAATGAAAGAATCTTAAGCAGACTCCATGACCAGCGTGGCTTGATCTCACAGCTCTGAGATCATGACTCGAGCCAAAATCAAGAGTCAGAGGGTTAACAGACAGCCACCCAGGCTACCATAATGATTGTCTTTAATGCTATCTAGACTGGAGGGTCAAGGAAGCCTCTCTTAAGGAAGATATCTTTTGATTTAGTACAGGAAAATGAGTGGATATACACAAGTAAAGAGAGAGGCTAAGAGAATGAATGATACTCACAAAGAGCGTCTTGTTCAAAGACCTTGTGGCAGGAGAGCATGACATGATTAAGGAACCAAAAAGACACAGAAAGAATGAAATGAAGATCAAGCATGATAAGGCATAAAGCTCTGAGGTAGGCAGAAATCAAATAATGCAGGTGCTTGTCAGCTACATTAAACATGTTTCATTTTTACCTAATGGCAATGAGATGCTGTTGATAGTTTTGGCAAGCAGAGACAAGGGGACTTCATCCTGCAGCACAAGGTACATAGTGGGGTGAGGATGAGTGCTAATCAAAATCTGAATCAGAATGCAAAAATTCCAGGGGACAGAGCACTTCCTTCATATTGTGTTAATTGATATTATTAGAACTATTGGTGTTTATCACTCCACCATAGACGTTGTCAGCTTCTGAGTAAATTTTACTCCTCTAAAATTTCATCATAAAGATGCTTCACTAGGGTGTCATCAAAAAAGAGGTGAAACAATGGTGCATTTTTAGTTTCCAATTTACTAAGTCTATTTTCCTCAACTATGTTTGAGGGCAATGAAAAAAAAAAAACTCTAAACATTTATATTATCATTACTTCTGTGCTTTCAGAAAATTCTTCAATTTTAACAAACTATAAACATTTTAAAAGATATCACCAGAAGGTCATGCACCAAATCATAGGATGTTCTCTGGGCCATGACTGTACTTTCAATAATATACCAAAGAAAATTAACTAATGGGCAGCTTGAACCAGGAATACAGAATCACCTGTTATGGGCTTTCATAAGCAGTAAGTCTCCCACTGAAGTGGTCCCTAGTGACTAGAGTAACATATAATTCAATTATGTTATGACAGGCCCTGTAAAGGGTCTGATCCAATCAAAAGGAGCCAATTGTTTTTAGAGCACGCTCCATGTAAAGATTCTAAATAAAAAGTGATTAAAGTCATTTTTAAAAAAATCAAAGCTGGAATCACTAGCTTCCTGAGTGATTTCATGAACTTTTTCCTAAGGAAATAAAAATAACCTCGAGCACAACCCGTCTATTGGGATATTTGTTGCTCTGCTAAATGTGCATCAAAACCCAAGTGATTATGGCATATTTAGTCAGAAGATGATGATCCCAATGTCCAGTATCCCAGGAGTCACCTGAACTTCATTAACAATTGTGATTATACTAGTTTCTCTCATGGGTATAAGTTCTCTGAAATTTATAAAGGATATTTATATGAATTATCTCACCATTTTTCATATTTAACAATAGAAATGATGAGATGTAGTAGGACTTCCTGACACACCCAAAATTAGCGACAGTGGAGGAGGTGGGAGAATCACTGAAATGTCTTTGACATTTCCTTGAAGATAGAGTTCTGGTCCTCCGTGATACTTTCTAACTTTACAGAGTTTCAAAGAGTAGAAGGCCAACAGACTACTTTTTTCAAGCTCAAGTATAACCTATACATGGGAGAAGATAGATACAGATTTTCTGGCAAGACGGTATGACTGGGGGTCAGATGACATAAAACCCCAAGCATAGTATGGGCAATTATTGCACCTTAGTGAATGAAGCAGATGTGGACATTACTGATTTCTGTGGGCGATAATGATAAATAAGAATGATGACAAAGGTAAAAATGGACAATAATAATAAAAGAATGGATAAATATGGTTTGGACTGTAGTTTTTTATGATGAATGTGGGAACAGTACTTAGGTTTAGTATAATTTTTTAATTGTTATTAAAAATCACTAAATTCTACACATCCTCAACAGAAGATAAAATTGTTGTATTAGGGATACTTCTGTGAAAGTAACTAACATCTTAAAGATATAGGGATCTTAGAACTTTATTGACTATTGACTAAAAATAAAGAAAAATACAATATGACCCTCAAACTTTCTACTCGCAGTCTTTCCATTTTTTGGTTAATTTGTTTTTCATGGGTAGCGAGTTGTCACAAAATTTAAAACACTACAAATCCTAACACTTTAAGCAAAACTGGGCTCTACAATGCGTTAGACATGGTATGGTGCTGGATGTCATAAATTTCCACTAATTTTGAAATTTTCCTAACAGAGGTCTACCTCCCAATGTTTCATCTTTATTTGGAATATTTATTCCTCTGTAATTATTTGGAATGTGTACAGACAGATTCATATCTTCAATGAATTGATTATAAAAGTTCTCAAAAATAAGGATAGTGATAATTTATTTTTGTGAATAGTTAGATGGAAGCTGATTGTAGTCCATGATCATCAACTCCTTTCTGCTTTGAAATGTCTGCGTTCTGCCTTGAACGGTGCTTTCTTAAATAACCTGCCTTTAAAAAAATTCTGGTTGTATGGAAAGTCCCATATGTATGAGTCATCTTTATTTCATCCTTCCACACAGTAGACATAAGAGCAAGAATCAGATTTCATATTCCTCAGCCTGAGCTGTTAGACGCCACTATAGACTCAAAAGGTGCTGGTTAGGGTGACACTTTTTTTGTGATTCGTGCAAGTTAATGTACCCCACATGTGTGGATTAAATGTCATTGAGCAAAACACTGCAAGAGAATGGACTTTCCTAGGATTTTATTGTCCCTACCATTGCTTAAAGTAAGCTGCCTGGCTGGGGTTTGGGAAGCTTTCAGTTCTGAGCTTTTGTAGTTGCTAACTCGGCTTGTCGTAAATGCATCCAACCTGTATTTCCATCTGCAGCGTTGTTGATTTTCTCCAGAAAACACTGAGGCACACTCAGTTCATAGGCACAGATGATTGGGTTAAGAGCTTCCTCCGAGCATAATGCTGTATATGATTGAATGTAAACGACCAACTCTGATCATCACCCACACAGTGGAATGGAAATAAGAGTTGCCGAATGATCCTGAATTTTCTGGTTCATAAACAAATAGAAAATAGCAAACCTAATATATTGAGTTTTATGTGCAGTTTGGCCATGAGACAAACTTTTTTTCCCTTGCGATGTTTAATGAGAAGCATCCCTCTCATTGCGCTTCCATTTTCAATTTAAACTTCCCTATCTCAGATAATCAATTGCTTATAACAAATAGAAAAATCCTTAAATTTTTTGAAATGGTTTCTGGCTTCTAATTACACAGGATTTTTTGACCTGGCTAGACAGATAACGTTAACACAGCTTCAATACTAAACAAGTCTGAACATGTGTGCGCTTGACTTTTATTAAACTCCTACTGAAGAAACAGATTAATTGGAGGCTGATTCACTGGTGAACAGGCGTTAAAGACAGAAGGACCTTCTCACATTTTGTTCTGTTATCCAGGCTTATGCCACATCTCAGGTTGGCAAGGAGATCCCAACTGCAGTGTTTTGAAATATAACTGAAAGAAATGGTAGAATAACAGGTGCAAAAAAAATGCAAACCACTTATAAAATGTTGATCTGATTCCTTCCTTTTTCTCTTGCCAAATGGCCACCTGACACTTTATGAACTCAGGTACTGCCCAGATAGCATTTCACATAATAATGTTATGAGGAGACTGACTATGGAGGCTTGCAGCGGTCATAATTATTCCTTATTCCATTACTACATTTTTCTTCCTTTTTATGAAAAATTTTTTTGGAAGAACGTGGGTACAAGCTGTGAGGAAACCATTTCGGATAGTCTCAAAGAACATTGAGGCTCAAGAAAATGCCCTTCTTGGCAGCTTTGCTTCTATCTATAAAAGCTTGAATTTTATTCCCTGATGTTTCCTTTGCTGTTTAATGGTAGATATCCTGTAAGATAAACAAGGCAGAAAATAGATGATAGATAGATAAACAGATAGATAGATAGATAGATAGATAGATAGATAGATAGATAGATATAGATAGATAGAAAACAATAAATGCACTAGGAATTAAGTTGCTGGTAAGTTGAGGAAAGGGCCTATATGTATTTGTGGAATACAGTTTACAGGGCTTTCCCATGTATTATCTCATTTATAATATCTCTGTGAAATAGGTGCCACAGATTTTTACAGCTGGGAAAATTGCCTCTTAAAAAAGTTAAGAGACTTCCTAAAGTAACTCACGGAGTAAGTTAGGCAGCCAGGACTCCAACCCAGACCATCTGACTCCAGGTCTGCCTGGGGCTTTTCTAGGAATGTGCCCCCTGGAAAGCCCCTTAATCTTTCTGCATCTAAATTTTTTCTTCTGTCAAACAAGGACCTCATTGAAGAGAGTCTCTGTGAGGTCCCTTCCAGTTTCAAAATGTCATTTTGAGATTTGATTATCAACCGTCGGAATGATAGAAATAAGCACCAGATTAGTCAACAAATACCTGTTGCAGCTTAACTCTAGGCAAGTGTGGTCTGTTCAGACGACCCTCATGGTCACCTGAGGTGCACGTTCTGGTCTGGTTCATATCCCTTGGAGGTTCAGTTAGTCCGTTTCTTATTGCCAAAGCTCCATTAGTGTCCTCATTTTCCTCTGTGTAAATACTTCTGTGCAAGCCATTAACATAAATGTTGTGTAAAGATTTCAGTGTTATGTGTTTAAAGTCCCAAGCGTTAGAAATTAAACATGACAATGGAAATTTGGATGGGTTACATGTTTCATCACATTTTAAGGAGTTTAAGGCTCAGTAAAAGGGAAGAAAGCAGTCAATTGGTTGAAAGTAAGGATGGGAATTTAAGGTGGTGGTTTTCCAGGAGTTTGTACCTCACATTATTCTATTTGTAAATAGGATAAAATCTATTTACTTTAGAAAGACAGAAAGGAATGATTAGTTGTTTACTTGTTTATCTAGACCCCCATTTCTTTTCAGAAAAGTTTTGAGACAGCCCATATCCTTACGTGTTCAATTAAATGCCCTGAGACCACGTGGTAAATATTAGCTATCACAATAAAATATTCAAGTGCCATGTCCATCATTATATCAATTCACATCAAACTATGATACTCATTCGTGCAGCTGGAGTGAACTCCCAGGACGAGAATATTTGCCCAGTGAATCACTTATTTTCAGTAAATACCTTTAAAAATATTATGATTGACTATACTTTCTGTCTCTCTCTTTTTAATGGATAGACCGGTGGTTCAGCTCTTCTTACTGTGGTTCTATCCTGGATAAAAAATAGTTGACATGAAATATAAAAGAGAGACTTGTGGGAAGTTTCCATCACTAACTACTAGAGGAGTCAGGTAGACTTCCCTATGTAGACTTTGCAACAGCTGATTGGAGACTTTCTGATTTTTGACTACATTTCAATTCCAATGTAAAATGAAAGTCCAAGAACTAAGTGAACTTTTTCATTTCTCCACATTCCAAGCCTGGTAAAACTGTTCCGCTTGCTAAATGATGTTATAAATATCGAGATTAGTTTCTTCTAAAATTACCAGTGCCAGGTGCATTCCATTTCTCATGTCATATAATATTCTGTAACCAGTGTCCACAGTTTAAAGGAAGGTTTAACGAATGTGTAGACAAAAAAAAAAAAAGCAAATAGTAAAGACATTTAAATGTGACAACTGTATCTGTACAACCTAAATGGGAGATGCCGAAGAGAAAGATTGATTTATTTTTATTTTTATTTTTATTTTTTTGGTCTTGTCTTTGGTTTGCCTAGATGGCGTAAAGTAGATGGGGGCAGGGATTATGGTTCTAAAATAACTATTGTCTCCATCATAAGTGGATATAAAAGTTTAAATATACAAATCAATTACAAAACCAATGTTATTGTATTTTGTTAGTTGCACTTCCCATGCATAAAATCTCAGCACTCAAGATGTCCCCATAAAATCTTTCACTGAACCTTTGTTTTAAAGTATTCGAAAGGACATCATTCCATGTGGGAATATTACATACAGCCACTGATTCAACAGTAACTGAGAACTTATGTACAAAACATTCTTTACATATTGACAAATATTTCTAAAAAATGAATTGGTATTTTTTGTTGTTGAGTGTTTCATGAATGACCTTTACCTCTGTAGACATATGCAGTTTTCAGTTTTTTGGGTGAGACTTTCAAAATATTTTTTTAGAGTGTTCAATGTTAGCAGTGACATTTTTACAGTGATTTCAGAGCCGTGTAGTTTAGAATATTCTATTTGCTTTATTTCTAATTACTTATACCACCCTCATTTTAAATACTGTGCAGATGTAATTGACAGTGATGATATACAATATGTATGAAATGAGCTTTTCTCTATCGGTGGTATGTGTCATGCAAGACTCCATTGCAATATTTACAGTTAAACTAAACTTTTTAGAAGGAGCAAAATTGCATTTGTTTTGCAGATTTGCTCATCATTAAATGTGAAACATTTCACATTTGTCTTTTTGAGTAATTGGCTTTTTAAAATGATAAGGTGCTCTGAACACTTGTTATGTGGATAGGTCTGACGTTGTATCCCAGAAATCCATATGCCATACAGACAGAACAGAAGAAAGATATTCACAAGCATGTCACAGATTGGACTAAAGCAAGCCAAAAACCCAAGTGCCATGGCATTAACAATAGCACCAGATTTACTGTCACGATCACAATCTGTGCTGCATCACAGACAGAAGGAGAACTTTTGATAGGTAACACCTCAGTGTTTTTTTAATCTTTTTGGCAAATTATCATTTATCATTATATTTTTGCCTGCCATATAATATTATTACAATGACATAAAAAAAAAAAAACACACAGGATAAGTTTAATAGGCCCCAACAAAAGGACTGATTTATTAGCCAGGCCATGTAAGATTAAAGAGAGAGAAAAGGAAAGAGAGAGAGATTTTGTTGTTTTATTACAGATCAAACTAAAGCTGGAAAAATAGAAAACAGCCAAGGTACTAGTGAGGATTTTAGCTTTTTGAGTTCACAAAAGGAAATGGCTTATTAATGACAGGGAAAACTAAAGATTTACCCCTATTAAGAACTTGAAAATTCTGATGTTTCCAAAATATGTGTTTTCTCAGGATAAAACTCAGAGCTAATTTTATTTTCTGAATTGGATGGGGGGGTGGGGATATTTTGAGATGTGAAATTGTCCAATCCTTTCTGGTTGGTGTGCATTTCCCCCATGATGCAGATATGAAGGGACCACAATTCACAGGATGCCCCAATAAGTACTAAAAAAAGATTTACAAAATCACAGCTTGAGACACAACCCCATGTTGGGCTGATTGAAGGAAAAAGTCTAGAAACACTCCACAAAACTTCCTGGCATCAGATAGAGAAATATCAGTCAATTGTTTTTCTTAATTGAAGTCCACTTTGGGACCTCATTGAAAACAATGTTCCCACCTGGAACCTGGCTGTCTACCTGGCTAAGAGACACTTCTGGAGAATAACCTCAGTGGGTATTATTATAGAAGAATGTATCCTAAAGTTACCCAGTTTTGTTAGTATAATTAAAAATATTAAAGCCAGGTTTTCAAGAATATAAAAGGAGTCTTAAGCAAAACCTAAACAAAATTAATTAGTAAGATAGAAAGCTATTTAAGTATAACGATGTGGGAACAAAAGAATATCAAACCATAAATTAATTTGAAATTGTGAAATGAAGAAAGTTTGATAACTGAAGTAAACATGGTATATTCTAGAGGAAGTAAATAAATGAGTTTCTATCCTTTTCAAACCATGTCTCTCATCAAAATTATGATATGATAAACATTTTTATTCCTTAGTCTTGAAACCAAAGAGGGTGTTTGATTTCTAGTCTGGTGTCAGTTCGGAGACCTGGGCACACTATTTTCCTCTCAGCATTCCACTTACCAGTGTCAGTCTTCCTTAAAGTCCAAAAGATTATTTACTGTTGACCACTTCCAGTTCACATGCCTCACTTTCATGGGACTTAATATATTTCTTCTAATTTTCAAACTCTGTCAACTCAATGTTAACTTATTAATCATCACCCCCAAGATAGTCTAAGTACTGTGAGGCTTGCAAAAAAAAGTATGTAATAGTTACTGCTTTCAAAAAATATATGTTGTTGCTAGGAAGCAAACAAGAAATGAGAAGAGAACCACCTAAGATTAAATATAACAATTTGCTTCAATTGTTTTTGAAATTTTGTAATCCATAATAACAGTAGTGTTATGCTCAAAAATGAAAGAAATGTATGACTGAGGTACCAAAACAGACCAGAGAAGGAAAACTTGAGGTTCAGGAGATATCTGAGGAAGAGGGAGGGAGAATAAGGGAGAGACGGTGGGAGGAGGAGAGAGAGCAAGAGGGAGAAGGAGAGGCAGCAAGAGTGAGAGGGAGAAGGAGAGACAGCAAGACAGCAGGGAAGGGAAAGGGAGAGGTGGGGAGAAGACCATGGAGTGGGGGGGAGGGAGGTCGAGGGAGAGATAGAGGGAGAGGGAGGAACTTCAGGTACCATTTTTATCAAGTTTTATAAAAACAAATTGCATTGTCTCTCATTTCTTTTTATTGTTGCATTTCTTCTACAAGTATATAAAGCTGATATAAACGAGACTTAAACTTTCACCAGAGGTATAGAACAGCTATACACACAAGATATTCACTTGGGAGTAGCACAGTGGGTATCATGTGAGTGATACCAGAGTATGAAGGTTTGTTTTTGTTTATTTTAAAGAAAAAGACTGGGAGCCTTATTACTCAAAGCTTAAGTGAAGTATATTGAAATTTCTCCAATTTAAGTAAAGAATCCTTGAAATGTGATTTTTTAAAAGTTGTTGTACTTGGTAAGAACCATGGTACAGCCATGACATTAAAGAGATATTGAGTGGCACCTGGCTGGCTCAGTCAGCTAAGTATCTGCCTTCAGCTCGGGTCATGATCCCAGGGTCCTGAGAGAGCGTCCCTGTTCAGTTGGGAGTCTGCTTCTCCCTTGGTCCCTCCCCCCCTCCAGCTCATGCTCTTTCTCAAATAAATAAATAAAATCTTTTTTTTTTTAAAGAGAGAGATTGAAAGGAAGTGGGTCCAGAGTCAATGTGGTGGAAAGCCTTGGCATAAGTAAATAGGATGTGGAATATACCGACGGTTCTTTACATTCAGAGATGAAGAAAACATTATAAGTGGTCATGTATTGAGGAAAAAGGGAGAAAATAAAAATGATAAAAACACGAATTGATGAAGTAGATGCTGGTAGCACTGGAAGAATTATGAAAATGCAGAAGATAAAACATTTTAAGGAAGAAATTTTTGTTGAAGAAGAAAAATTTGGTAGAAGCCCTGAGATATGTACAGAATATGAGTGGATCTGTTGACAGCTATAGAAATCAAATTATACACTAAAAGTTTTGATGCGTGTTCCTTAAATTAATCTAATAGAAAAATCTATATTATTTTTAGGAGCGTGTTTATCTCCTGAAGCATGGCATACTTGTAATTTTCAAATAAATGTCTAATACTTCTTATGTAGCTTACACTAGATTTGTATTAGTTTAATAATATTTCATTTAAACTTTGTTCAGCTTAAATACAATATAAACAATGAAGCGATGATTGATTGATTTATTAGTGAGCAAACACTTAGAAGTTCCTACCATGTGGGCACAGGTGAGGGATAGTTCTTAGAGAAGATCTGGCGCAAAGCAGCCAAAGTAAGATGGCTGCCTCACTGGGCAGCAGCATTAATGAAAATTGGTGAATTGAATTGAGCTCACAAAATAAGAAAAAATAAATAAGAACACCCTTAGTTATGCTCTTAAAATGAATGAAAATTATTAATACTTAGTGGTAAGGACTGTGCCTGGTGCTCTTACATCTTTTTAGTTCTTTAAGTTCTCAAGAGAGTCCGTTGAGATACACTGTATAGAGTTTCCCAAAGGTCTCCTGAGACAAAACTCATAGCATCAAAATGTATAACTTCCATTTCAACACAATTCGTAGATAGATTTTCCTCTCTTTGTAATGACTCAAAAGTAAGAAGATAATTTCTAGGAAGTTAAGGTAAATTTTAGTAAAACAAAATATCTCTAGGCAAATAATTTGAAATACAGATAAATCCTTTCAATGAATTTTATACGAATTTATGATGGAAGAATGTATTTTAGGAAGTACATTTAATAAATTTGATAAGATAGGCTTCCCTATAGCAAAATAAATGAGTGCCTATTAGCAAGTTCTTTTTGGTTTCTGTGATTTCCATTGTGGTCTTCATCAAATTTTGTTTATCATTTTGTTTTCTATTTCCACTGTTATAAGAATACATTATTCTTGCAATTATCCCTACAAAATTAAAACTTGCTTTATTTATTTATGTAGAATTGACTTCCCTTTTATGTAAAATGAGAAATGTGTCTATTTCCTCCCACTTTGTCATAAATTACCTGTAGATTTGACATTTTTATATTGTCAAAGGTACTATATTCATGTTTTTCTGTCATTCTAATTTTCAGACTATTTAAGCTTAGTTATGATTGGTCTTGTATTTTATATACCTTTCTCACTTGAAGTGGTATTTTTGAGCTGTTTAGGTTGGTTGCTTAGAACTCTATTTTATTTATTTCACTTAGCATAATGCCGTCAAATTTCATACATGTTGGCACAAATGGCAGGATTTCTTTCTTTTTTATGGCTTAACAATATTCCAATGTATACGTATACCACATTTTCTTTATCCATTCATTCACTGATGGACACTTGATTTGTTCCATGTTTTGCCTATTGTGAATAATGATGTGATAACATGGGAGAGCAAATAGTTCTTCAAGATAGTGATTTTATTTCCTTCAAAAATATACCCAGAAGTAGAATTGCTGGACCATATGGTGGCTCTACTTTTAAAATGTAAAAGCCATGTCTCTAAACCATGATGTTCTATAATTAGAAATTAAAAGCAAACAAAATAGCTGAAAAGAATCTCTTGCCTTGAAAGTAATAACATCTGAACAAACAAAACACACTCTTCTGAAAATATTTGGGTTAAAAGAGACATAAAAACTGGAATTACAAGCTTTAAAAATGAGCGTTAGGTTACAAAACTTGGGAGTGTGTGATAAAAATACTAACTGATAAGAAAATTTATTAACTGATGCACATTCATTTCCATTTATAGAAGGCAATAGATAGGAGAAAACGACATAGGAGATGTTATAAACTCATCACTGGTGCACTCGAAAAAAGGAAATTTCAAGAAACTGGAACAGAAATATCCAAAGATGTGACAGGTGAAAATTTCACTGAAATAGAGAGAAACCTGAATTACAAGTAGATATAATGAATATGTCCCAAGAAATTTTGTTATAGAATTTTAATAGTAAGAGACATCTTTGCTGAATTACCAGACTTCATGGATAAAGAAAAAAGTACTGTAGGCCTATGGAAACATGAACTCACTTGTTATAGCAAAAAACAGGCTAGCTTCAGATTTCTCCATATTGACTTTCATATTCAGAAAATAATGGACAAAACCTGAGGGTTTGGGTAAAAATGAAAGTGTTATACAAGTACCCGGTCAAGTTTATGTTCACATACAAAGGCACTGAAATACTTGCATGCTTTCCCTTCCCCTACTGAAAAAGAAAAAAACAAACTTGGGATAGTCTTCATATAGATATCGGCTTTTGTTGCTTTGAGGGGAATATGACAGGAAAGTAGAATTAATGGTTGTATTCTGTCTACCATCTTTATGAAATCTTTCCAGTATTACATCCAATAACTGATCTCGTTTTTTTCATGTATTTTCTTCAGCATATCATTATACCTATTCTATTCTTTGAGACTTTATTGCTGTTTAATTTCTCCAATAATTTCCATTTTAGCACTTAATTCTTATTTTAAGCTTTGAAAACTCTCATTTTATGTTTTTTCTAAATCAATTTTTCTTTGATCATCTTTCCTTCTTTTTTTGTCCTTGTTTCAATAGGTCTAAGCTCCCAAATTTTTTCCCTGAGAATGTAGCATTTTATGGATGATGTTTTCTCCTGTTCTCTGGAAGGATTTTTCTTCTGATGTGGGATTTTCGAATCTGACTCCTGTTTATTTTTCATCTGTTTATCCCGACTCTTTTTGTGAGGGAATGAGAACAGGGGTTGCAGTGTCTGTGCACAATCCCATATGCCATGCTATCTGCTTATTATCTTCTCAGGATAGAATTGGCTGTATTCAAACCCAAAGTATTTAATCTGAAGAAAGCTACACATTTCTTCTTTGGCAATCATAATCTCCCTTTCTCTTTCTCCCTCTTTTTCTCCCTTCTCCCTTCCTTCCCTCATTTTCAATCCACATACTGAATTTGTGCACTTTCTTATTTCTGGATTTTTCTTCTAATCCTTCCTTATTGAGAACTCTGGAAAGACTCTTAAAGTTTCTTCCAGTTTTAGGCTACAGGTATCTAAGTTTGCAGCTATTTTTGGAACATATTCTTACCTCTTAGAAACTATTTAATCCCATCTAAAAGCTGAGATTGGATTAAGGATTGTCTAGCACCTAATTTCTCAGATCTCTTTTTTTCCCTTAATTGTGCTAATTAATCCTCAATCATTTTTGCCAAAGATAAGTTCAAATGAACTAAAAACTCCACAGACACTGCATATGCTTTTTAAATACATCAACATTATGTATGTGTTTAAGAGTCTACTTTGTAGATTGCAAAAAAGACAAGAAGTGACCTCTTTAAATACAGATGGTATTGGCGGCATTTGATTAGAATTTATATATAAGCATAAAAGAATCATGTTAATTTTTATAAGTTGAAAACAGAAGACTTGATCACTATAATAATGACATAATATTTTAGCCCTTCAAAAGAAAAAAAAAATTAATGCTATTTGGCAAGGAATAATGCTGGCTTGAATCAATCCCCTTATTATTTTGAGATTTTTGTTTAGTTGGGACTATTGATAAAAGAGGAGGATATATTCCTTTTCTTTAAATCTTGGTTTGAAGTATGTATCTTACATATATTACGTACAATGTAAAATATCCTAATAACATTGTTTAATTATGAGGAGTTGATATAAAAGGCACTGGTCTCTGGCACTTTCGTTTTTTTTCAGAATGAAGTGAAAGATGTATTACCAAACCCATTAAGGTGCCACCACCTTCTAGAAATAGCTTACTGTAAAGCAACGTTAGCTCAGAGAATAGCTAGTCTATGTAAGCATGTTCTTCAAAGATACAAGTCTAACACATTGACACATATATCACACACCCACACCTACCAATGGAAAAACAACAACAACAACAACAACCTCATTAAATTTAATGAGGCAAATGGTGCTATTTTTGATGGGACACTAATGAGAGAATCTTTTTTTTTTAGCCAAATAGAATCTTATTAATTTATGTCAGAAACAGAAGTGGAGACACAGTCATATTAGAAGCATTAATTTCACAAGGGAATATCTCTAGTGGTCCTTTAACTGGGCTTACCCATTTATTTAATCAAACTTGTTGAGCTTCATGTAAATGTTACATGCTTTAAGATCATTCCTATATCATAATATAAGCTTCTTGAAGACAAGAAATATGATTATGCACCTATATATCCCCTATTATATATTTATCTTTTAATGTAAATGAAATTGAGATAATTTTTTTAAGACCCAACTTAAAGTCATTCTGAAACTAGTATTCACATGCATTATTTTAGAAAATAATGTAAAAAACCTGGACATTGATGATATTTTAATTTAAATGTATTATAAAAATTTACCACTTAAACGCCATGGTAAATTCTCTTATAAAATGGAATATTCTTTGTAATATGAAAAATCTACTTTATTTTTTATTTTGTTAAGTCTGAAACTACATCTGGTATTTCATCAGCTACTGATGTGGAAACATGCACATAGTCAACAATTCATCTTTGGGACTAATGTAAAAATGTATTCATTGATTGACAGTAGTCTATGTGGTTGTCTATTACAATACATCCTCTTCCAAGTGAGCATTTTCTAGTATTCTGGATAGAACACTAACATTCCAAGCTGGACGGGGAAAACATTGGGAAATTTGTGATTGATTATTCGTTCAACAAATACTTAATTGAGCATCTTCTTTGTGCCAAGCCATGATACACAGCTATGTGCCAAGTATTGGGATGGCTACCGGGATGCAGGAAATAACAAACAGAAAAGAAGCCTACCCTCATGAAGTTTACATTCTAGTTTGGTGAGGCTGAAAATAGGCAAAACAATAAGATAAAGCAAAATCTGTAGTATAATGATGGTGCTATGACAATGAGAAAATTAAAGCAAAGAGCAGAAATCAGAAATTTAAATAGGATGGCTAGAGGAGGCCTTAGAAAATGTGACATTTGAATAAAATCTGAAGGAAGTAAGGGTTAATTAAGGTTAAGGTTAGGTTTTGTTGATGACAATGATTTATATGATCATGCTATCTTCAAACATGGTGATAATGAAAATGTAAATATAATAGAAAAGGCTAAATTATTTAGAGAACTTAGAAAATTGTATATTTTAAAGACCATGGCATGATTTATATTTTAAGAACCACAGCCTTTAGTTCTGTGTTTATGAAACTTAACAGAAAATGCTTGTCTAAATACAAGTGTTTAGGGTAATCATTAATTTGTTGTGCGAAGATGATAAATTAATCAATTTTTTTTCACCAAAACAAAACAAAAACCCCAGACTTCACATCACTATATACGGACATTGTCTCTTTATTAGAGTTATCACATTAGCTATAACTTGCTTATGTGTTTTTCTCTTGTTATTCTAACGAGAATTAATTTTTCCTACCAATATTAACTGGTAATTCATTATTGCCACTTAATACCGCTTCTTTTTCCTGCTTGTTTCTAAGATATTTTTTTTCTTGTGCTTTAGATTTCAGCTGTTTAATTGTAATATACTATGGATGGTTTTCTTTGTATTTATCCTGCTCTGGATTTGCAGTGATCTTGAATCTGTGGCTTGATGTGTTTAAGCAGTTTGGGAAAATTCTGTCACTAGCTTTAAATATAGCTTTTTCTCATTCTCTCTCTCCTCTCTTGCTGGGACTCCAATTACAAATCTCAAAGACCTTTTCTCATATCTTATGATCTCCTCACTATTTTCTATTCTTTTGTTTTCTATGCTTCAGTCTGCATATTTTATTCTGACCTAATTTGAGTTCATTTTTCTCCCAATATAGAATCTGCTAGAAATCTATCTTAATTTCAGTTATTATATTTTCAGTTCTAAAATTCATTTCATTCTATCGATCATTTCCAATTCTCTGCCAAAACTTTCAATCTCATTTATTTTTTGAATATACTGTATGATGTTTTACAACTGGAATATCTAGATTGATTATAGATCTTTTTTTCTCATTATTTTTTCTATTTGTTGTCAATCATTTACCTACTGCAAACCTACCTTTTTAAATCATGTGTGGAACATTGTGTATGGAAAGTAAGAGAGGTAATTGAAGAATCTAGTTGACATTTTCTTTCAGAGGGGATTTATTTTTTATTTATGGCAGGTGATTTAGACTAGGAGCAGATCATCTTTATCCAAACAAAGGTGAAGCTAATTCAATACTGGGGTCCTGCTTTTGTAAGGGCTTGGGTATTTCTGGCTCATTTAATGTGCTTGGGGCACAATACTTCAGGGTTCCAACTGAAATCCACAGGGCCTCTCCACCTTAGTAGATCCTGAACTCCAGTTTTGTTTATCAAGCCCTGTGAGACCACTACCAGCTCTGATGAACTTCTCAGCCTACCATCCATAGCTTTTACATGAAGGATATCTGAAAGGAAGAGAGACCAAATTCTGAGCTCCCTTCTCTGGGCTTCC
The DNA here is from genome assembly GCF_002007445.2 of Ailuropoda melanoleuca. NCBI lineage: Eukaryota > Metazoa > Chordata > Mammalia > Carnivora > Ursidae > Ailuropoda > Ailuropoda melanoleuca. Next base: position 115,284,581 of record NC_048219.1, read on the forward strand.
ATTCTCTTCACAATCTTGGTTCATACATTTTCTGTGCCTTATTGGTTATTCAGTTTCTTCAAAGAGAAGTATTATGTGTATGTTGGGAGTGTGAGTGTGTGTGTGTGTGTTTCTCTGGGGGGAGGTTGATCTAAAGCCAGTCAGCCATTGCCTGAATCTTTTGTTTAAAGTCAAAAATAGTGGTGGAATACAAGTAGCTTTTAAAGAAGTATTTATCAACCTCATACATTTATTTAGAAATTTTAAAAAATAAGTAAATAATTTAACAAAAATTTAAAAGTTTAAAGTTATAAAAAATCAAAATAGCCTCAAATAAAATGTAATTAAGAACCTTATAAAGATAAAAGCAAAAAATGATGATGGAGTTAGCCACAAATGAAGCAAATTTTATCAATAAAATTAAAAGCTGTGCTCTTAAAAAGAAACAACAGTAAATTTAGAAAAATGGCTATTATAACCAAGAAGAGAGAAAAGACAACATTATGTTAGAAATAAGAAAATGACTACAAAAAAGAAATGACTTTTTAATAGATTTGCATAGAAGTTGGTTAAGTGACTCAGAAAACCTAGATGAACTGGATTATTTTTTAGGCAAATTTAAATCTCAAATTTTATTCAAGAAATAGAAACACTGAATAGAAATTTATCGTAGAAGAATTTTTTAAAGTGATAAATTATCTATACCTGAAAAAGCATCAGGAACAAACACTTTTTATAGATACATTTCACCAAACTTAAATACCAGGCAATCCCCATATTACATAAACACTTTCTCATAGAAAGATGGAAAGCTTCCCAATTTATTTTATGAGGCTGGTGTAACCTGAAAACAAAATCAAACAGGGATAGCTCCAAAACAAAACTAACTGCAAGTAAATCATAATGACGAATAAGATGCTAAAATTTCTAAATATTACATTAGCAACCAAATCTTATTAACCAAATGAAATACTAATCCCAAGAGTTAAATATCTCCAACACGAGAAAATCTGTTTTTGTTCATTCTTACTATAATTCGCTAAAGGAGAAAAACCAAATGATCGTCTTATTCAATATTTAAAAAAAAAACACCTCTTGATAAAATTCAACACCTGCTTAAAACAAAAATATGCCAGCAATAGAAATAAAAACTTTTAGAAGAACAAAAACTCCTGACATATATAAACATATAAAATTAAAATCCTTTATATGACTAAAGACACTATGAATAAAGGAAAGAAAAATGACGGCTGAAAACAATATAGTTGCAAGGACAGATACAGAGAGAACACCTCCAAATGATTAAGAGAAGGAGAAACATGACAAGAAACATGCCAACCTGCGCATAAAAATTGAAAGAAATTGTAAAATAAAAATTTATTAAAATTTCTAATGGGCTTATGTGAAAAAATGTTTACCAACACTGAGTCATAGAATTGCAGCCTTCAGTGGGACACCATTTCCACTGAACAGTTTGACAAATATTTGAAAGATCCATAATGTCCAGTTTTGAAAGACCATTATTAGTGTAATTGCAGTTTTGGAATAGAATCTGGAAGAATTTATTAAAAATTGTCTATAATCTTTGATCCTGCTCTTCCACTTTTAAGAATCTATCACACACTTGCACTTGTGTAAATAGTTATGTGTCCAAAGTGTTCGTTGTAGCATTGGTTTTTGTAATAGAGAACAAATGGATTAAATATCTATAGGTACGTAGTAAACAAATTAAGGTATATGAGGAATGGTTTTCTGGGAAAACTAAGCAGAGGTTAGAAAGAATGGTTTGCTAATGTGGTAATCACTGTTTATCTGCTGGTACCATGTTAAAAAAAATGTCAGTGATTGAGGGCACCTAGGAAGTGGTCAGAGTGAAAGAAGGATTTGGACCCAAAGGAAGCATTTTCCTTCCAGCTCTTGGGTCTGAGTACCATGGGTAAGGAAGAAGCAGTGGGGAAGTCTCTAGCACGCTACTGCTCTGAGGACACACAGTCATTTTTACACAAGTGGCACTTATATTACTCATGAAGAGCCCCTACCTCAAGGTCTTCCCGATGGCAGTAATCATTTAGGATAAATTATGTCCAGTAATAACCTAACTTCGTTTTCAGAAATCAGTTCACTGGTCTTCCCAGCCATGATCAACATTTAATGGGTTTTTAAAAACCAGACTGATTTTCAAAATCTCTTATGGCCCAGAGAATAAGAATAGCTAGCTTGTGGTTTAACTACATTTAGATTTTCTGTAAACTCCAGTGGAAGACCTTTGGGTGGGGCATGCCAATTGTGACTGCATTGCTAGAAACACTTCACATTTCCCTTCTGGATGGACTGGATTTATGTGAGCAATTTAAAAAAAATATCAGTAGTTACACTGCAATAAAATAAACTTTTAAGTTAAGAAAATGTTGTTTAGGGGGATAGCAAAGAAGACTGAGAAGGAGTTACGGAATTAGGAAAAAGCCGGGAAAAGGAAGTATTCATGAGAGATGGTTAATTGCCTACAGCTACTGAGGTAACAGATATAAGGGAGATGATTGTAATGGGGTCAAAATCACTTCTTATAAAGCAAATATTTTTAAAAAGAACATCATTGCACTCAATAACTTAATTCAATTTGCTCTGGATCCCCCATTTCTTTGGGGGGGGGAGTGAAAGGAAACAACAAAAATGAAAGTACTTAACACTTGCCTATGCATTTATCTCAATCTTCATAGATGTAACCTCTTCAGGAATCTGCCCTGCCACCTCATCTTTTGCAAGATGGTATCTAAGTGAAATGACGCACTTACTTAGCCTCATCATGAATAAGAAAATATTCCTACTTTCCTTGTCTTTCATATTTTCTTTTCTTTTTTTTTTATAATTTTTATTTTGTTATATTAGTCACCATACAGTACATCCCCAGGTTTTGATGAAATGTTCCATGATTCATTATTTGCGTATAACACCCAGTGCACCATGCAATATGTGCCCTCCTTAATACCCATCACCGGCTATCCCAATCCGCCCCCCCGAAGCCCTCAGTTTGTTTCCCAGAGTCCACAGTCTCTCATGGTTCATTCCCCCTCTCTTTACCCCCTCTTCATTCTTCCCTTCCTTCTCTTACCGATCTTCCTATTTCTTATGTTCCATAAATGAGTGAAACCATATGATAATTGTCTTTCTCTGCTTGACTTATTTCACTTAGCATAATCTCCTCCAGTCCCGTCCATGTTGCTGCAAATTTTGTGTAATCGTTCTTTCTGATGGCTGAGTAATATTCCATTGTATATATGGACCACATCTTCTTATCCAGTCATCTGTTGAAGGGCATCTCAGCATATTTTCATTTAAGCACTTCTACTCTGTGCCAACTTTATTCAAGGTCCTGGGGACACTGTAGTGAATACAGAAGCAAAATTCACGGCCTGTACAGAGTTTACACTCTGGGGAGAATCATTGCTGGTCTCTTTTGTGGTTGGTCTGGCCTGTGCCCTGTTGTTCTCTGTCCTCTGTTGTTCGGTTAAACCTGCCTGTTTTTGTTGTTGTTGTTTTGTCCATTTATTTCGCTTCATTTTGTTCTCTGTGTGCCATCAAGTTACCACCATTGCCCAAATTTGTGATTTCTCCCATTTGCTTGAAATATGAGGTCTTTTTTTCTTTTTTGGATAGGACATGAGTTTGTGACAGGCAGGCGCAGATCTGACCACGAAGTGTTATCCATAGACCCCGTGTATTTGAACTTGAGCTATATTGGCTCGAGCTCTACTGTCTCTTTTACATTCTGCATTTGTACTTGAAGTCATAGTCTCCTATTTTGTTAGATAGTATCAAGATACAAAAGAAATTAAAACCATACTCCCCAAATTTGAAAATGGGATAAGATATATCCAAATGATGAAATACTACATGACGGTTAAAAAGGTTGTGTATGAAGAGTTTACAGTAACTTGGGAAATAGATTTTTGGAGAGAGATAGAGACTTTGGTCCAAAATTAGAATGTTTTTGCAGCTGCTGATGGAGAGGAGTTTTATCTACCTTGATTAAGAACAAGAAACTCTGAGCAGTAGAAATGGTACAATTTGGGTATTAAGAATTCTATTATTTGTTACCAGAAAATCAACATGGCACTGGATTAGGTTGTTCCACTAGTTAGCTTGGACTTATTTACATGGACTGTGTCCTATGGGGGATGCTTACCAGGGGCCAGACAATGAATAGGACAGGGGAACGAGTGGTTTGGGACTCCTTGGCATCATCAGCAGAGAGATCGTTGGCCTCATGCTAAATGCCGCAGCACAAAAAATGTTCCCCATCTACTTCTTCTGAGCATTTTCTCTCTTTGGAGTTATAGTTTTCCTTTTTCTCGAAAATACATATTACCTCAAGTTTCTCTCCATTCTTCTGTTTGTAATACCTAAGACTACATGTGTCTATATGAGTGAAACTATACAAATATACTAAGAGATATAAGTAAAACCTTAAAATAGAGAGACATACTTGGTTTCTGAAGAGGAAGTCTTACTATTTGCAAATTTTTCATCTTTTCCAAATTAATATACAATACTATCAGAATCCCGATGGGATAGTGTGGAGAAGAGAATAAAAAATTAAAGTTTATTTAAAAGGTTTAGAGTTGGGCACCTCGGTGGCTCAGTAAGTTCAGCGTCTGGCTAGGGCTCAGGTTATTATCCTCGGGTCCTGGGATACTGGAATCGAGCCCTATGTCGGGATGCCTGCTCAGCAGGGAGTCTATTTCTCCCTCTTCCTCTGACCCTCCCCCTTCCTTATGCTCTCTCTCTCTCTGTTAAATAAATAAAATCTTTTAATAAAAAGTTTTAGAGTTATAAAGAGTTTTAAAAACTCATAAAAGGAATAATAGTGGAAACATGCCCCATGAGGTACAGGGAAAATCTAAAATAAGAATAATTAAAAGTTGAAATAATGTAAGTCAAGAGAGAAATCACACATAGCCCAAAAAAGACCATAGCATCTTTATGATAACAGGAGAATCACAAAACTACAGGGAGAGAAAAAATTAATTAATGAATACTGCTACTATAATACATTATTTGGAAAAAAATTTAAAAACAGTAGATTCTTGTGTACTCAAAAAACTAAACATATTTGAGAAGAATTAAGTATACGTATGTTTAAAAAATCATAACAAATAGCAAAAAAAAAATGAGTCAAGATCTGATATCTGGATCGTTAGGAATTCTAAGAATTAAAATATTAATTGGAAAAATCACAAAAGAACAATTCTAAATTTTACAATGTAAAAATTAAAAATAATACTTTTATATATAAATAATTTCATTAGAAGTGATTTTCAAAATAAATTGGGGAGTATATTTATAGTAATTATAATCAAGTTTTAATAAACTTAGTACTCTTTAAGTAAATTTTAAAAATCCTATAATTGAAAAATGTAAAAGAATACAAGCAACAAATTCTAAGGAAAAAATGATAATTATACATACAATATTATATTAACTAGGATAAAATATGATTTGAAATAGTCTCATTCCTAAATTTTAGTGAGGCAGTACAGCTGAGAACAACCCTTGAAAAGCCATTAAGAATGCATTTCCGTAGCCTTCCAAAAGTGTATTTGTGATGCAGTAACTCTAAGAATCTCTTCTAAGAAAAATAAATCATAAATTTAAACAAAAAAATCTTATTTAAAAATAAAAACAAGACACAATATTGTATATTTAATTTGGCCTATATCTGGCTAGTATAATATAAAATGTATTTATTACCTGCATACAAAAGTCTAGAAAGAGGGGCGCCTGGGTGGCACAGCGGTTAAGCGTGTCTGCCTTCGGCTCAGGGCGTGATCCCGGCGTTGTGGGATCGAGCCCCACATCAGGCTTCTCTGCAATGAGCCTGCTTCTTCCTCTCCCACTCCCCCTGATGTGTTCCCTCTCTCGCTGGCTGTCTCTATCTCTGCCAAATAAATAAATAAAATCTTAAAAAAAAAAGTCTAGAAAGAAGTACATTAAATATTAAAAGGGTTGTCTTTGAGTAGTGTGATTAGAGGTAGGTTTTAATTTTCATTTTCATATTTCTAATTTGACTTATTTTTAATATTTTCATAAACTGTATTTATTAGAAATAATTTGTTTTAATACATTTTCCAATGTACATATTATGCCAATATATGAACAAATAACCATACAAAAAGATCATCCCTCCATTTAACTGTTTAAAAGGCTTCATTTGAAGGAATAACCTAATCATTAAATTTCCAGTCCTGATACAGCAGCTTTAGGGAATTAGTTTGTCATCCAAAGAGGCTTCTTAATGCTCCTGGAATCACACTACATGACAATTGACTATATTGTCAATATAAGTTTTAAGGTCAGGTCTGCACATGGATGCTGAAGTCTCACCTATGGGTAATGCAGTTCATCAATATATAAGGAAATTACCCAAGTTTTTCGGATGTAGTGGCAGTTTTAGAATGTAGTCATGATAATGAGCTATATAGCAGAGACTCAATTTACTCCATTTTTAAGCCTTAGAATTTTGGGAAAGAATGTCATGGGGAGACAATGGAAAATGGAGAAGGAAAAGAGTGTGACCTCAGAGTAGCAATCACTGTGAGCTGTTATCATCTGTAAGACGGCATAGAAGATTCAGGATAGCTGGGGGAAAATTTATTGAATATCTGAGATATATCAGCTCCATTTTGTCAGTCTTCTGCTATCATATTGTCTGGGATACATTATAAGAACAGTGTATTCCACACAGAACATACATATATCTCTGGTAATTTTGATGCATAAAGGATGAGTAAATTTTGCTATATTTAGTTATCATAGAAGTGAGTGTTCTCTGAAAGCCTTGATGTAGTCCAAGCCTCTGCCATAATTTACCAAGAAGTCTTTGGAGCCTACTTTCAAATCATGCCATCATGAGCCCTTTGAGAACCCTGACTTTCAAAGATTTTCTTCAAGATAGCATATCAGGTATCTGTCTGACATCATGGGAGCATAAGGGCATCTGTTGATGGCAAGGAGAAGACATTGGAGTTATATTCTCTGATAATGTTTATTCCACATCTGTGATTTGTGTCCTACAAGGCTCTTGGGAATTAAACCACATGTGCTGTATTTGCATTAATGGAAACTTGAGAAGGAGAGGCCATAGCACTATTAAAATGTTTAGCTTTCCCTCTCCCATCACACAGACACATGCTAATAACTACTCCCAGACTTTGTATCATGGTGTTGCAGGATGCAGCGTGGAGCGCACTCATTGTTTCAATACATGGGACTTAAAAACAAATAGCGCCCTCTCTGCCTGTGATAGTTTGCCAGGCTTTTAACTTTTTTGGTTTTTCCCTCTTTGGATCATGGTGAGGTATCTCAAATACATTCCAAAAGCACATTACCCCCAAGTCTTTGTTTCTTCTTTTATAAAGAAACTCTTGCTTTAAGGAATATTTAGAAAAGCCAGGGTCTAAGCCAAATTCCAAAGAACCACATCCTAATTCTACTTTGAAAAGGCAGGAAATAACTTATCAGAGCAGAATCCCCTACACAGGATTACAGATCACTCAGGCCTAATTGCTAAAAACATGACAAATATTCTGGAGTCTTTCCATAAGTTTAAATATTCAACTGTTAAATTATATACGGAGACATTTTAAAGCATCTTATAAACCAGGGAGGAGAGAGAGAGAGAGATGGAGAGAGAGAACGTCAAAGAGCAGAGCTTGAAGATTATTTCATCTTTCATTACTCACTAGGCCAGTGTTTTTCAAATTACATTCAAGGCCCTTTAGTGGGTGAAGAAACCAATTTAGTTGGTTGGGACCAGTATTTTTTTTAGAAATCAGTTAAAGGAAGAATAGACTAGACTAGAAATGCATACGGTATTTCATATACCTATTGTGAGGAGAAGTATTAGGTCCTAAGTTTTGTTTCAGTATATGATACACATATATGCACATATACACACACTCATAGTATATGTATTGAATATTATATATATAGAATATTAGATAGATGATAGATAGATAGATAGATAGATAGATAGGCAGACAGAATTTGTGTATCTGAGAAAGAGAGGGTGAGACAATCAGAGAAGTGGTATTAACTGACAATGTAAAATATATTTCTTACCAAGGATCTTAGCCAAAAAAGTTTGAAAGCCATCATGAGACTATACCTCCTGGGCAGTGTTTTCTTATACTTTGAAGTAAATTCTTTTAATATCTCCCTCATCTGCTTTCAGGTAAATTCACAAGCTACATATAAACTTAATCTAATTAAAACTCAAACATTTTTAGACAACTTTATGGATGTAATTCAGGAAAATATTAATCCAATGCCATGAACCATTCATCAAGAGTAGCAAATTACAAGCCAGATACTGGTTGTAATGATGGGAAAATACTCTGTTTAACGTCCTGCTCCTCATGTTCCTAGAGAATGATAAACTATGCAACGGTGCATAGTAAGCCTCAAAAATTAGGGGAGCAACTCACTGTATTGATGAACTTTAGACATCATTTATTTAGGGATTATGATTATTTTTTGGGGGTCAGGAAAAATCCAGTTAATGGCAATAGAACCACCTTGATGAAGCAGGTGAATAACTATAGTTGAGACAAGTGCTAAGGAAAAGTCAAACTGATACTATCGAAAGGAAGGGTGTCTGCTGGACAGAATACAGAAACAAAAACCAAGACGACAGAAAACAGCCCAGGCTGTTAGAGTTAGAGTGTGAGTTCCAACCTGAAATAACAAGAATATTTCACAGGCCAATTTGATAATCAATGAATACACTGAAATGGCTCATTTTCAGATACTCATATGACCATCTGCCTTGAATGCAAGTATGGATTATTGTTTGGTTACGTGTCTAGTAATTTAGGTGGATGAGGCAGATGGAAGGTGGAGTTAAAGAAGGGGGGGCAGGGAGAGAGAATCAGAGAGATGCTCAGAAGAGACCCAGTTCCTAAAAAGGATACTGGCAAAAGGACTCCTGCCAGCTGAGAGGGTCTGGTGTACTGTGTAAGCCACCAGACTAGGGAATCAGAAGCCAAGAAACAGGATAAGGATACACTTACTGAACGAAGCCTCAGCGAGTAAGGACAGGGTGTGTTTTTATTTGTCAGGACTTGAGATCATGTCAAGTCACTGTGAGGTGAGATAAAGATCTGAATTCAAATAGCAAGCACCTCACAAGGTAGCATCTAAATCAAAGGCAAGGAAGCAAGCAGCTTGAACTGTGTAAAAAGAAGGGCAAAAAGGCTGAGAACCAGAAAGCCCAGGAGACAATGGAAGAGTTGCTCTACATCAGACAGAAGTGGTGTATCATCTTTTCAGAAGAGCTGGCCTGGCACAGCCTGGGAAGAAAGAGTCATGCCGATGACTAGGGAAGTTGCAATACAGATCTAGCTTTAAGAGAATGCCTCTGCTCCTCTGAGCCTATGCTCACTCTACTGATAGATCTGCTCCAGGATCTAGCATTGCTTTACTCTTGCTTAACAGAACAAATCACTTTCTAAATTTAAAGGTCTTCTGTTATCTGAATATCACAACTTTACAGTATTAACCTATGTCAACTGAGCTTCCATTCAATCCATAACCCTTTCTTGAGGGCCCGTGGTATTCCAAATGATCTGCTAAGTGCTGGGAACACATGGTCTTTGTCACCAGGGAGTTTAAAGTGTAACAAACATCAGGAGAGAAATTTGATAAGTTTTATCGTGGGATAAACACCATGATGGAGTAGGTATGGATGAACAGAGGGATGCTTCCTTTTTGACCTACTGAGGTTAGAAAAGCCTTTCCCGAGTACGTGATATTTGGCTAGTTTCCTGAAGGAAGACAGTAAGTTTATCCAGGGAACCCAAAGCATCAAATAACAATAACCACAGTATTTTAAAGTACTATCTATGTACCAGGTACTATGCTAAATTCTTTTTCTGGATTATATCTCATATGGTCTTCACAATGGTCCTGTTTGGTATTATTATTTTCATCAAGTTAGTCGTGAGAATATTGAGACACAATGATTCTAAATAACTTGCTCAAAGTTATGTAGTTAGTAAGTAGAGGACTCAAAGAGAAAAGGTTGGAGAAAGAGAGAGAAGTTGTGAGGCACTTGGTGGTCTATATTAAAGAATTTAAGTTTATCTTAGGATAATAGGAATCCAATCAGTGACTTTTAAATGACATGTGACAGGTATGGGTTTGGAGATCATCTACCTGAAGTCTAGAGCAGCAAGTAACTTTCAAATTACATGTGGAACTCTGTAAACAGATTCTGGGGCCCTACTCCTAGGGTCTGATCTTTAGGTCCCAGTGAGCATGAGAATCTACTTACAAAGATCTCCAAGATGAAATCAAGAATTCACTAATAAGAGGATGTAGAGAATGGCTTGTAAAAACACAAACTAGCAATAGAGCCGTCAGACCAGGGATAATGGCAGCTTACACTGAAATAGATACCAAATAGATACTGAATAGGTAAAGATGTCTGAACTAGAGATACAAATTAAGGATTTATCAGTTTATAACTCAGATTCAAACAAAATGGAGTTGGTAATGTCACTCAGGAGTGTGTCCTTAAGTGAGAAGAATCAAAGCTTAGGAGAGAATGTTGATGGACACCTCCATTTAAGGATGAGTGAAGGGAAAAGAACCCACAAAGAGGACTTAGGAACAGCATTTGAATGTCCTCTAGAGATGCTATGTTCTTTCCTCCCTCTCAGCGATTGCACAAACTGTTCCCGTCACCTTCCTTGTCCCCTCCTTTCTTCTACTAAGTCTCATCTATCGTTGTAAGAACTTTCTCCAGACTTCTTCCCTGAAGACTCCAGTTTACCCTGAGAGAAACTGTGGTTTGTTCCTTAAAAATGAGTACATAGGCCCCGTGTTGAATCATAATTATTGTTTCTCAGTGTTTTCCCATGTTAGTGTTAATTGTCACACCAGATTATAAGCTTCTTAAGAGCAAAGGTCACTGCTAACTTATTTTGGAATACTTCACAGTTCCTAGAATTTGACATTAGTAGGTGTTGACTAGGCCCCTAAAGAACATTGGCTGTTGGATTGCTGCCTCCTGTTGTGTGTGATAAATATTGATCCATATGTCCCAATGTATACAAAATAGACCTATTGTCCCGGTGTAACTATTAATAATACCTCTTTTGCTTTCAAAATTATCACAGTTTAGGCAATAAATTATGTAATCCCCCTATATAGTCACTAATAATGCAACCAATATTTTTTTTAAGTGCAACACTTTTAAATGGTTCTATTTTTAACACAAATATCATTTTGGTTGGTGGGAAAATAGAGAGTATTAAGTGTTTTTGCATGTATTTAGTATGGAGTAATGTGTATGTCATTCCAAATGTCAAATGTCTCCATTATTCAATATGTTTCCTGTTGCTCAACTGACAGATGTCATTGTCTACCATATAATCACAAGTGGTTTTTTAAGTACCATTAAATTATATTTTATACACCATTGTATTATATATAATATACCACTACACTATAGTGTTTAAAATGCCAGATACTGGGGCGCCTGGGTGGCACAGCGGTTAAGCGTCTGCCTTTGGCTCAGGGCGTGATCCCGGCGTTATGGGATCGAGCCCCACATCAGGCTCTTCTGCTATGAGCCTGCTTCTTTCCTCTCCCACTCCCCCTGCTTGTGTTCCCTCTCTCTCTGGCTGTCTCTATCACTGTCAAATAAATAAATAAAATCTTTAAAAAAAAATAAAAAAACAAAATGCCAGATACTTTTTTCATGTTTGTTTAAAGATAACCCTTTTGAATAAATAGTTAGGGATTTTCTCCAATAGACAGAATTATCATTTTTGCATAGTTTCAGAAAAAAAATTTCAAAATTTTCCCTTTACTTAAGCCTAGAATTCATGAGAAAAGAGAAATTTCTCCTCATTTGTGAACTTCCTAATTACACACATGCTTAATGTATCATCATTCATGAATAATGATGCTATTTTATGGAGGGCAAAAACTAGGTTGTCAAGTACTTGGTTAAATACAATTTCAAAATTTTCAGAATCTAAAAGTGAGGTTTTACTATAGTATTAACTTTTTGAATTACATAGGTTTGGATTCCAGACAACAAAAATTCACTAGTTGAGGAGCGCCTGGGTGGTGCAGTTGGTTAAGCACGCAACTCTTGGTTTGAACTCAGGTCATGATCTCAGGGTCGTAAGATTGAGCCCCGTGCGGGGCGCCATGCTCAGTGCAGTCAGTTTAAGACTTTCTCTCCTTCTCCCTCTCCCTACTGCTCTCTCTCTCTCAAATAAATAAATCTTAAAAAAAATTCACTAGTTGATCCCCAAATCCTCACCTAATATTTGTTATTCTTCCCAGACTACATAGTGAGACGGTGGAGAAAGAATAGATACCATTCATTCTTGTGATCTACACATTCTCCAAAGGGAATTCTCAGTTTCCTCATTTCCTAGGTCAAGGTAGAATTAATCCTATGAAGATAGTTCATCTGTGCCCTGGCTAATCTGCATTTACTAGAACAGCACAGAGGCACTCTGTTTATGTCTGACAAAGTAGTTATAAATCACACTTCTTCAGATCATAAATACACATTTATCTTTAGAATGTATCAACAACCGAGTCATATTAATGTAAATATTGCACTTCTTAAATATAATGATGATAATAGAGGCTGTGAATCCACAGATTTGTGTGAGTGCTCCTTTTTCAATAACTGAAAATATTTAAGTCGCAGAAGCTTTAACATCCTATGGGGAGTGGCAGACAGATGTGTCAATAGAGTGAGACCTACAAAAGTTACGACTGTTTTTTCTGAATAATGAATAAGGCAGACTCACTGGCTTCCATGAGGGAATTATGGTACTTTTCTAAGTGGGTAGGTTTGGGTTATGCTGTCACTGGCAGCTCAGAAGTGACATACTCAGGGGATGGAGAGTGGGAGTGTCCTCAGCTCCTTCACTCCTTTCAGTGTTATCATCACATGGAAAGGGCCCTATGGTCAACGTGGTAAACAATACCAAGCGGGCAGTGGTCTGCACATTTTCACCTGTGGAAATCACCTAGCTTTCTGAGACTGGTAAAGAGATCATCATTGGGTTAGAAGTCCCCAAGACTATGGAGAATCCACTTTGTGGTGGCACTGTCATCTATTACGGGTTGGCATCCTTGTCTGAAAACTGTCTTGGTTGTAATTTTACTTGAAGAGTAAAGCACAGATTTTAATATGTATCTTCTGTTCTCTGAATGTAAAAAAATATAAAATACACCTACATTCATTTCTAACTGTCAGTATTGTAATTCAGCAGATTTCTGTTTTTCCCTGAAATCTGGAGTTGAATTGTCTTGAGCCGGAAGGCATTCAAGCTGCTGTTTTTCACTCAGCTATATTTCTCTATAAGCATCTAATTGTTTCAAAAAGTGATGTACAGTATGCAAAACCTAAATCTAATGCAAATAAGTCTGTACAGCACTAAAGTTAACAGGTGTTCTCATTAATGTAAGTAGACATGGAACAATTCTTGAATGTTTTATAAACACTCATAATCATGGCCAAATATGTTACAATAGCATGGAGATACATACTGCAACATCTTTTATTCTTGTTGTGCAATCTCAGCATTTATTAATGGGAAATGTGTAAGTAATAAACTTGTGGTGACAATACCCATTTCTGCATAAGTCACTGTATCTTTAACTAGCTAATACTTTTAAATAAAATTCTTGGTAACATAACAATTACCACTTGTCCTCCCACAGTTTGCTTGTTAATAGTGTTTTAGTGAAATTAATGGGTGCAATGTTAATTGACAAGAAATGAGCACCTTTGCATCACCGAGGTTCTTTAAAGACTTGATCCATTAACCTAAGTATTAACTCTTGAAAATCTTAAACTTCCATCCAGTTTTTCACATTATCAACTCTCAGTCAGAAATGTCCATACATAATGTAAGATGCTTGGTTCATCTAGTAGATTATCCCTGCAGAACACATGGTGGCTTTGTAATATAATCAAGAACATTCTATTCTAGAGATATGTATGGAAATATAGACCCACTCTTGGTGCTTCCTGACTCCAAGGCTTCCTAACTCCTGGCTCCAAATTTAATCCTATTGTCTGAAGTCTAGGACTTGTGGAGTGATGGGAAAATATAGCCTCAGACTGCGATTCTCAATCTTTGTAATAGATTGCCTACTCTACTCTAATAAAAGTAGTATTAGTAGATGTCAAAATAAACTACTTACGTTACCTAAAAGAATGCAATGGTCTTGCAACCTTCAAATTTTATTACAATGGCTGCCTTTCATGAAGATGGAACTGAAGGTGAAGAAGGAATCCCCTGTCCCTCCCAAAGCCAAAGCCAAAACAAAGGCTTTGAAGGTCAAGAACACGGTACTTAAAAAAGTCCACAGTCACAAAAGAAAGATCTTCATGTCACCTACTTTCCAGCAGCCCAAGATACTGCATCTCCAAAGGCAGCCCAAATATCCTTGGAAGAGAGCCGCCAGGAGAAACAAGCTTGACCTCTATGCCATCATCAAGTTCCCCTTGACTACCAAGTCAGCCATGAAGAAAAGAGAAGACAACAACATGCTTGTGTTCACTGTACATGTCAAAGCCAACAAACACCAGGTCAAATGGTTGTAAAGAAGGCCACTGATGTGGCCAGGGTTAACACCTTGATCAGGCCTGACGGAGAGAAAAAGGCTTATGTTCGGCTGGCCTCTGACTATGATGCTTTGGATGTTGCCAACAAAATTGGGATCATCTAAACTGAGTCCAGCTGGCTAAATCTAAATATAAATTTATTTACCATAATTTTTTTTTACAGTGCAGGGTGAGTTAAATATACTGTGGCATATCAAACATTAGCATTTAATGTATTCACTGAAATGTAGAAGGAAGATAATGTTCATCTATTTATTATTTACTTAATGCCTCTTAGGTGTAGGTTGTGCAGCCACACATTAGAAGACAATTGTCCTTGGCTTCAGAGTGAATATAGTGTAGTAGTGGGATCAGAGAAATCAACAGAGAATTGCAATGCAGACCAATATTTCTTATAATAAAGTATGATCAAGATATCATGGCTGTGCTTAGGAAGTATATCTATTTCAGAGAACCCCTTTCTGAAAAGGTGACATCTAAATTGATCTGAATGATGTGATAGAGGAAGTCAGAGGGTTCTGGGCAATGGAAACCTATTCTATGAGAAGAAATGATAACGAGGATGGGACAGTTCGGGAACAAAAAAATTTCAATATGGCTGGATCATAGAGATGCAAAGGGAAATATAGAGCAGGGGGCTGCAGTGTGGGTAGGTGGCACAGAACACAGGGGCTGGCAGGCTGAATTAAAGTTTGCCCTGCAATGTAACATCTGTGGGTAGTCTCAGAATGATATCAAGCAGAGGAATAGGATGATTAGATCCAAATTTCAGAGAGATCACAATGGCTGCAATATGGAATATGGACTGGAAGAGAAAGTGTGGATAAGATGGTGGAGAAATCAAAAGATAGTGTTATTAAATCCATGTGGGAGATGATCGTAGTGTAGATATTTATATGCATAAAAATTTTAAATGACATGATATTTTCATTATAATATAAACACATATAAAATGTTAATTCATGCATCAAAAATATTGAAGGATAGACAATAATTTAGTATACTTTGGAGTAAGGAAGATTTTGTATTTATACTTTTTTACTTGTTAAATTTTTAAAATTGGGCATTACATAAATAACATAATGAAAATCTTCCCAATTTGAAAATAGTGGGAGCTGCAGATTTCCAAATGTCATGGGACTAAATGAGTAATTTTGCACAGTGAATATAGCTCAGATTAAAAACTGATCTGTGATTGGCAGTGACTGATTGAATGGTGGGTACCAGGAAACATGAGTCCTAGGTTGATTAGTTTATCTAGAGGCAACTACTCTCCCCAAGTTTAGAAATTAACGTTAACAGCAACAAAACTCTAAGCTGATATCTTTATACACCAACTGCTTCGATTAGTCACTTTTTCTGTCGTTTTTCATATGAGCACCACAGGCAAAAGTTTTGGTGTAGCTGACTGCAAAACTGTGGAAACTGCTAAACTATCTACTAATTACTTAGATAGTATTCTTTCATGAATATTGAGAAGACTGTTTCTCAGTACTTAAAATATTTTCCTACTGATAAAAGAATGCACATGAGTTTTTGTTTAACATTTGTGTGATTGAAATAAATTTTGGGTTTGTGTATTTCGTTAAACAGAAAGGTAGAGTGGGCAAGTGATAGAGACGTGGATGTTTACTATGGGGTTAATTTTATTATGCAGAACAAATCTGCATGCACCAAATTATTTGGGTGTCAAAGGTACAACTCAATTTCAATTAAAATGCACTGTTTCTTGAAAGGTTGTCCTTAAACCTTAGATTTTGGAATGCACTTGAGATCTTTTGTGTGTGTAGCCCAACATTTCTTTACTTTCTATTAAATAAGAAATTGCTTACGTGGGTAGGTTATTTTGATATGATGACGTCACTGAGGGTTTCAATAAATGTACGTGCAACTCAATCAACCCCAAACACATTGAAAACATATCCAATAAACATCTGGAAACTAATGAACACACATTTGTTAACACAGGGGGAGTTGTGGGAAATTCAGGATCCATTGGTGGCCTTATTTAGTAGCATGTGGATTTAAGAATATTTCATGGAGTCAGAAGAAAGAAAGGGTAATTATAGCATAAGGTTCAACATCTTTAGATATGTAGAACATTTTCCGTTGCTTAAAACAAATATTCCCTAAGAAAGTATAAAACATTTTTCTGACTTGCAAAGTTTTTGCAGTCTATCATTTAAATTACTTAAATAAAGGGAGCTTTACTGCTCCCCAAAGCTAAGAATATAACACCCTCCATGCATATTAGCTTGATCTTCCTGACAGACCAGAAAAGTGTTTGTGTGTGCCAATTAAAACAAAAATGGATCCCTAGTGGCTTGTTCTTCACGCAACTTCTGAAGACTGCTATCATTGTTTGCTAGGGTAACCCTGCATAAGGCTGCTATCCAAAGTAAACAAACTTTTCAAAACTTTCATGACAGATGGGGGTTACAAATGCATTTTAATAAGAGAGTTGCCAAAGCAACTTTTTTTCTTATAATCAGCATATATTTACTTAACATCTAGCAACATTGGGAACACAAGGCAGATACTTTCTCACAAAATGTTTTAATAAGAAACATTTTTGGAAAGACAAATTGAAGACCTTTTACTTCTAACTGATATTTTACCCATAGTTTTATGTTAACTTTGCTCAACGTGTTAAGAAAAATGTTAGGAGTTACTCAAACCAGACTGTAATTTGAGATAGACATGCAGCATGATAATGTAATTCCATTGGTGGTCACAAACACCTTTGAGACCAAGTAATTTAACTATTAGTATAACCATGACAACCTTTATTTGATCAGCTATATCAAATGGATACTTGTGGAGTGTGATGCAAGATGAAAAAAATGTGAATCTGGGTTTTTTTTTTTTAAGCATTATTTCTTCAATTTTAGGCCTTGAGTTCTCACTATAATGTAGCCAAAATATATAACTATATTTCAATTCAATAAAGATAGAGCCAAAATTAATTTCAAAAAAATAATTCATATTCACTTCAAATGAACTTGGTATATTTTGACATAAATTTTTATATTTACTTAATTTAATTCAAATATAATGACTTCATCATGAAGTCCGAACTGTCTCCAAATACAATAGTAATTAAATTCCTTTCCTCCTAAATGGGTAATCCACTTATTTGTAAAATCACTGCAGTCATATCATTTAACATTTTTTAGGACTATTTGAATATTTGGCATATTTTAGTACACATTTCCTACATACAGTTTCAGCTTCATTAAGATGGAATAAATTCCCCTTTGGTTCATAGTCAAAGATTGATCGTAAGCAAAATATGAATGATACTTAGTTCAAACGTAGGATTGTTTTAGTCCTTTCTAGGATTTGAAGGAATTTTTTTGAATTCCCCAATCCTGTTTTAGATATATTTTTTCATAGTAGGATAGTGGTTGTTTTTCAGGGGGGAAAAAAAACAAGAGAACATCTGAATAAGGATATTGGGTGATCCTTTAAAATTGGGCTATCTTTAACATAACAGTAAAGAAACAAACGACTTTTTTCCAAGATCTGCATTCCAGATTTCACAACCGAAACCAAATCACCATAGTTCTTTTCCCATATGCATAGATCCTTGATTGTATAAGATTGTTTGCTGAGGGCTAGTGAACTAGAAATCAAGATCTTTGTAATCTCTTAATTCTATCATTTAAAACGATGCCAATTTGATAGAATGGCATTCTCATTTTCCTCATTTGCTTCATTTTCTTCATTTGCAAAATTACTTTATGATAGTGGAAGGAAGCTGCATTTGAAGAATGTTTATTATGTGCTTTGAGATCATTAAAGCTGATATCACTTTGCATACCAAGTGGTAGTATTCATATCCTTAATATACTAAAGTTCTGATACAATCAACCTTTAAAGAATAATGTATCATGACCAACAGTTTATGTATAATTCCATGATGTAAATGTGTCTGCAGTAATTACTCCCTCCTCTGAAATCTTGACATGAGCATTGTCTGTGCCACGCACATTGGGGCTTGATATAAGCCATTTTCTATTGTTATTTATCTTTATATGCATATGTCCTATTTATTCAAACGGATTGTGAGCTCTTGAGGGGTGGGGAGGTGCATTCCTAGCTTCTAGCGATGTGCCTTGCACTTAATGGATGCTTAATCAGTCCTTGATGACTAGGGGGATATTTGGTCAGAGACACCCCTCTCAGTCTCCTGAACAAAGAATTATTTGTGGAATTTATTCTGTGATAGGAAAGATGCTACTATCAAAGAGGGGAACACATATCACTCATTATCTCTTGTACCTTTGATAGTCTCAACATGCGTTTGAGGTCAACTGGAATGGAAATAGCCAATAATATTTAGCCATCAAATACGTTTTACTCATAAGGTATCCATCCATAGCATAAAGTTGTGCATGGATTGTTGTCATATACATTTGATCATTATTTATAAAAGATTGGCAATAACTAAATTAAAATGTCCATTATGTTTAGTCTGTGGAGACATGAATAACTTTAATTTGCTTTTTTGCTATCTTTATTTTTTCAAAATTCTTTATAATAAATAAAATTATAATTAGGAAAAAAATGTGAAATTCTAAAAAGTTTTTGTTTCTATTTTGGTAAACCAAATTACAGAAATTTTTAATAGTTTAATGTTATTCTGCATATTATTTTTCACTTAAATTAAAATCAAACACGGGAAAGACTAAATGGCAGAATGACAATACTGCAAAGGGCAATACTTAATAAACACAAACATTACTCATTAAAACTCCTCAAAGATGTTTAAATTAGCATAACAATATTCCATGTGTTAATAAAATCTTAACAACACATTTGTTCTGTCCTCATCACTTATTGGTGGAGTTTGGAGCTGGGAGATAACCTGCTCCCATCTTCAGAGGAACCACAACAAGGACACAGACCTAGGTTCTTAGATCAGAGGAAAATTATTGTTGAAATAATACCAAAAGCCTTAAAGAACGTGTCTATTCTTCACGTTGCCCAGTGGATACTTTCCTATGATTTCCTAGACATCCATGTATCACTAGCAAGAATTCAGACAGATCCTTATTGAGTATGAAAAGTTTGAGGCAAATTTTCCCAGACAGGTAATTAAAGATATCTATTATTGACAACACTAGCACATTTCACTAAGACTGCTTTGTTGCCAGGATATATCCCTTCGAAATACGAGTTGGTGGCAAGGAGGGATTTCAAGAGATGTTTGTCTCAAGTAGGCTTCGAAGCAAAATGGAGA
Source organism: Ailuropoda melanoleuca (assembly GCF_002007445.2). Taxonomy (NCBI): domain Eukaryota; kingdom Metazoa; phylum Chordata; class Mammalia; order Carnivora; family Ursidae; genus Ailuropoda; species Ailuropoda melanoleuca. The sequence goes on from NC_048219.1 coordinate 115,304,470, forward strand.
CCAATCACTCTTGCCTAAACCCGTTGTGCTTTCTTCATCCACCTCGTTCCAGCATCTGTCACTTAAGCAAAACATGATATAGAAAGAATACATTCGGATGGCTTAATATCAAATCTTGTATGCCTGTTATTAGTTTTACATCACTTCAGATTGTCATCAGGAATTGTTCAATCAAAAGGTTTAGTCAAAGCTAACAGTCTTTACTGATGTCTTTTTTCCCTAAGAGTGTTGAAAATTCGATTGTTCAAACTCCAAATATGATTCAGCAAACCATTTATCAGAAAACCTTAAGGAGGTAATGTAAAATGTGAATAGAAACCTGAATTAAATGGACTTGAGCAGTCAAAGACTTTGAAACTGCTTTCCTGTGAATGTCTGGGATAGAGCAGAACAAAGTCAATTACTGACTGTAATTAAGAAGTGGATGCATTTAAACTGTAGAGAGCAGTAGCAGACTTCTCCAGACTGCCTAGTAACTGGAAGGATTAGTGGGAAGACAGAGGAAAGAATGTGAACTGTATCTTTCTGATAGTATATTTTGAATGAATTGCTTTCATATAGTTCTCTGATCCAGCATCCTCAAATGAATTCATAAATCACTGATTACGTACGAATAATGCAATAATATATTTGGATAAAGAAACTTTTAAAATGCATTTTATTTTTGGTTGTGTTGGCAGTAAAAGATCCCCTTTCGTTGCATAGCATGCACCAAAAATGCAAATGTACTGCTGAAATACTTACATTTTATCACTGTTTGAATTTACTAGACTGAAAACTGAACTGTTAGCTCTTTCCTAAACCCTCAGAATATAGTAAATCTAATTATGTTTGTTTCTTGTACTTTGAAATGTTTCTTTTTATAATTTTAATAATGGTTTATTTATAATGGCAGAGAAATAGATTGTACTTTATGTTTGGGCTAATTCATATTTCTTTGTGTATGTTAACAAATTGTGATGTTGTATAATACATTCATAATCAAAATATTTAAATTTAGATTAGGAGGAAGGTAGAGGTCAAGGACGTTACCGGTTTTCTTGGGTTAGTTACAAGTGACCTTATATTTCTAGATTACTATTTCTGTGGCAACACTTTATAAAGTAAATATTTGGAACTTTTTGTAAGTAAAGAACATTGCTAGGGTGTTCAGATCATTAGGCAAACGTCAGCTTAACTCTCTTTTAATAGATACATAAAACAGAGGACTATTTGGAGGCTATTTTGAGCCATCCCAAATCTTCCATGCAATTTTATTAAAAAAAACAAAAAAGAGAGAGCGATTGGCCCGGGTAGTCTATCAAATTCTAATGTGGATAATGAAATTCCTCTTATTTTCTAATCTTTCACTTCTCATAATTGAGTATACTTGGATAGTTCCTCCCCCTATAGTTGTAAAACTTCGGAACACATCTCACTCAAGAATGGTTGCACTGCAGCACTGAGTGATGTTCCCTTTCTGTACAGTTTTTTCTAAAAATAAATGACGAGTGAATATATATGTATGTGTGTAATCGAAGATTTCTTTAAAACTCCAGGGTCATTGTCATCAAATGTTGCCATAAGAATCATTGAAACCTTCAGAGTGAGCTATTTTGGGTAATTGCCACTTTAATGATAGAATTATAGAGACATCCTGAAGCATGATTTATGATTTTCTGAACCTGTGGCCCATTTCAGTGTTCACCTCCGATTTAGAGCAAGGAAGTCTGAGAAGGGGTGACTAGCTCCTGATTGAGTATTTTGAAATGTCAGTCCTCTAAACCTCTGATGCCTTGCTCGATGTGTGACGGTAGTAGGGAAATGTTCATCTTCCTGTTGAAACAAAAAGTCAATACAAAGGGAAAATCTTCACAGTTCTGATGGATGGCCTAATACAGAAAGTGTGTCCACACCCACTCTAATCAAATTCATCTCTAAGTAGCCTTTTATATGTGAAATCAAGAGCATTGCTCTGTTTCTATAGGGTCACAGTCTTCTCTCACAATTCTGGAGAAGAAAAGATTGGCTCTAATGAAAAACGTGTAGTTACGTGTTAAATATTGCCAACTACTTAATAGCTCCGAGAGCCTGGAATGGGGATGTTCACTTGATAAATACTCTCCACGAAAGATTCAAATATGTAAATAAACTTTTATTCTAATACACTCTTTTTGTGGGGGAAATTAGTCCTTTATTGCTTTCCTATAGATCTTTATGATAGGAAAGTAGAAATAGCCAAATGTTATTCATTTGAATGACCTTTTGAAAAAGTCTACATTAGTCTCTTTGGTAAATAATCTGTTTTACAGCCCTCCATAAAAGGAAATCAAATATAGAGATACTATTAGATTTGAAAAAGACAAACAGGAAAGAGTCGAAAGCGCAGAATGAATTCTGACACACCGGGTGCATTTTTCTGAGGTTCTGACTTAAGTGGGTACTGTCTGCAGCATTCGGAACTTCCTGACTTGCTTCTCCTTGACTTGGAGTAACTCAGCTTTAGTCCTACTCTGAGTTAACCGTTCTATTATTAAAACAATAATGTATTTGTTATGACATGAAAAAACAGTTTATAGAGAGCAGTTCAAAATGATCCTGGTCTCCCAGTTCCCAGAAAGACAATTACTGGAATATAAGAAAATATTTTGGTGTATTGAAGTGTGTTTTTTAAACTATATATATATCTTGGAGATATATATCTCCATTTTTAATGTAAAAGGTCTATTTTATATGGTTTGCTTACCTGTCGATTTTTTTTCAGATCACAACAGTATCAGGAAATGAGTTCCTTCTACAGTCAGATATTGACTTCATCATATTGGATTGGTTCCACGCTATCAAAAATGCAATTGACAGATTGGTATGTATTTGTTTTGGCTGCTACCTTTATTAATTAAAATGTTGTCACTTAAATTGTGTTGCTTAGGCATATAACACACACATTTAAATGGATCCTGTAGATCAAGAGATATTAAGGTATTTTAAGTTTAAAAGTCCACTAAAAAACGTTTCAACAGACGTGATTTGTAGCTAAATGTCATTTGATTTCTCTCTCTCAAGTGAAAAACACAGTGTGTTCATTTCTCCCCCTGAAATAACATGGACATTCATTTACTAGAAGCTGGAAAAATCACACAAGCACTTAATGACTACTGAATTTTCATATTTTCAGTTTATGTTGTCTGTAATACATATTCTTGAAAATAAATATCAGTGTATTTAAGCCCATACTCACTGTTATAATACCAATAAATAATAATCCTTTATATTGATTTTCATTGTTCTTCCAGTGAAGCTAGATTGTTCTTCTCGTGAAAATTATGAATCTAAAACCTCAGGAAATTGCCCTCAATCATACATTCAGAGTATATTTTTAAAGAATCAAATTATTTAAAACTGCCATTATATACTGATTGTAGACCAAACGTCTAATTTTTGGACACTAATATTTGCAAAATCTTGAGGAAAACCTGTTCTTGGAGCTCTTAATAAGGTATACAGTAGGAAAACACTGAATTTTCTGATTTTATTTCTATTTAATTGCAGTCTTCCTTTATATCATTTTAGGACTAAAACTTAAAAAAATAACAAATTGACTTTTCTCCATCAACCATATAGTCCCCTCATCCAGGCACGCTTGAGTGCTCACACCCACATCCACCCACCCACACACAGAGTTTGTTGTCATTAAGGGTGGGCTCTGGAGTCATACTGCCTGAGTTTGAATCCTGGTTCCATCCTTTACTAGCTGTGTGGCCTAAGGCAAATTACTTATCTCTTTTGGCTTCAGTTTCCTTGTCTGGAAAGTAGGAGTAATAATGATATCTACTTCATAGGATTACTGTGATGATTAATTGAGTTAATACTTGTGGAGTGCTTGGGGTAATGCACAGTGTTTAGTTAAGTTTTATTATATATATATATATTAAATTTGAGTATTGAGCTTAGCATAGAGGCCCTGTCCTAAAATAATCACCTTAGTTCAGTCTTCAATTTTAAAATTAACATCAAAATAGATCACTAAGTTATTTGGTGAACCCTTTCTTGCCTTGTAAAATTATTCATTCTAATTGTTTGTTATTTCCAGCCAAAGGATCCAAGTGGTTCATCAAGAAACCTGGAATTATTCAAAATCCAGAGATCCTCCAGTACTGAGTTACTAAGTCACTACGATAATGATACAAAAGAACCGAAACCAGAGCACAGGAAATCTTTAAGTAAGTATTTTATTTTTTTTACTTGCTGATTTTAACTTTGTCTAAATGCAATGCTTATGAAATATAAATGCATCGAAATAAGATTTGAGCCAAACTCATACTACTCATGGAAGATTCGTAGCCATTTCCTGGCCAGGGATTCATATGCTGGAGGGCAGCCTGGGCGCTTTGCTCGCGTCATTGTTGGTAATGCCTTTGAGAAAATAATTGTTCCAAGGTCATGGTCTCTACTTACAGCAAACCTCTGAATCTCTGAGTAATAGCCATGGAGTTCGGATTGGTGATTGATTTTGAAAGTGGGAAATGTCAAGCATCTCCAAACGTTGGTATGCTGACTATTTTAATTCCATACATTAAAAGATGTATGAGTGACTGCCACAGTTGGCCCAACTTAAACCAACAGCCTATGCAACTTTCCACACTTTCAGACCACCAGAAAGATTTAGAAATGTGGGTTATGAATTATATGTTTTCCAGGGTCACATCAAGTTAAAATATTCTGAAAGAAGTGAATGTGGAGTAAAAAGGACCAATCTCACCGTATAATGATCTTGAGAATATCTCTCAACCTTGCCCAACCTGCTTCCTCCTCAACAAAAGGAGGTTATGAAAAGGTGTCACACTTATCTCACAGTTGGTTTGGGTTTCAGCCTCCTGAAAGGTATCTCTGAAATCAAAGCAGGTGTCTCCAAAATCAAAGAAAACCAATTTCCCAAAGTCTCAAAAATTACAGTACCTTTCCTGGATCACCTACCCTCAATCTGAATCACTATTTTTTCTTCCATCTCCCTCTGATCTAGGATCAGTATAGTTACATTCTAGCTTTTTTAATTAAAGTGAACTCCATAAGTAGGGAAGGGCTTCTAACAGAATATCTACACATGTACATGAGCACGCGTGCTAAATGATATATGTGGATACACATAAATCTGTGTGCATTAGGGAAGACTATATATATATATATATACACACACACACATATATATGTGTGTATATATAAGCATAGATGCACTCTCTCATGCATATGACAAGGAAGAGAGAAGGTATTTAGATATAACATATCTTCCAGAGCTAAATTATTGGGATCTTAAAAATCTAGAAATAGCATGACAACTTTGAGTAGAAGCACCCTTTCAAAATTAAGTCATTATTCAAAAACTCATACCATAATTTCAGCAACTGCTAGAAACATATTTAGCTAGCCAGTTGTGTTAAGTTGGAGTTAAAATGATCAATGTTAATGTCTTAATCTGTATGGTGCTTTGCAAGTTAAGTTTTTTGTGAAAAGTTAGCAATACCATTTAAAAAGACTGCTCCATAAGGTGGTACAGTTTGGAGTTATCTCATTTGAATGTTTCCCTTTAATTCCTGGTCATCGTTCCCCTTTACTTAATATAGGATCAAATTTAAGGTAAGATTTTAGAATTAGAATTCAATAGTGAGTGTGTTAATGTTATGTATGTGAGTACGTTAATGTTAATTACATGAACGTTTTGTCGTGTCTATATATAATTGGATATATGAGGCAATGATTAGTAGAGGTTTGGAGGATACTTTGACATGCTTCTAGAGCCTGAAGCTTGGGAAAAAATAAAGATTTGTAAAAGTGATTGAGAAACATTGAAGCAAATGGATTCTGTGTTCAGCGATAGTCCCTTGAAATGTTTTAGCATGATACTGGGGAATAAAGTTCCTACAGATAGAATACCAGCTACTCCTCTTTAGAATTTATTTTTGATTGGGAAAAACAATTATTTGTGTATTTGAGACTTAAATTCAATCCTGCCTAGAAACAAGGGAAGAGGCGTATGATTTATCTACTCATTTTAAAATGTACGTAATTCTCTAGGTACCTCATGTTCACCTTTTCCCTTGCAGTTTAAAAATAATGACAGCTAGCAACCATTGAGCACTTTCTTTTCACCAGGCTTTGTTCTAAATTCTCATTTTGTTGATTTACCTAATCCTCCCAATAACCCAACGAATCAGATACTATTATGAAACCTATTTTATAGATGAGAAAACTGAGGCATGGAGAATTAAGGCCATTTGTATAAAGACAAGTTATGGAGACAAGTTTCAAATCCATGCAATTTGAGATTAGAGCCTATGCTTTTAACCATTGCACAACAGTGAAGTGAACAAATAAAAGGTAAATTTAGTTTATATCAACTTTGTACTTGGATGGAAATATTACATTAAAAATGAGATACATAGAAATCAGTAAACTTAAATAGGGACCCAAAAACATATTAGCAAAAGAGCTAAACCCAATGTCTCTGGAGTTTGATTTCACTATTCAAATAAAGGGGTCATTTAATCTTTAACGTTAGCCCCAATTTTAGAAAATGCTTCATTTCTATATCTTGATGGATATTTATAGCTGTAAGCCCTTTTTAAGTCTTAGTATTTTTTTTGCAATGTAGAATATAGTTAAAATCCATCTATTACTTTAAGTTCATTGACTATTTATATATCGATTTTCATTTGAAAGTCATAATGATTGACACACCCACACAATATCAAATTAGACTATGCATTTGAAATAATGATTGGCATATTTTATATTTGGTGCTTTTTAAAATATTTTTTAAGCAGGAAATATACTGTATCAAACCCCCTCTGATCTCAGTCCTAGATTTGAACACCCAAACTCAGATTCTTAAAACATGCATTCAGTTCTATGTTACCCTCTTGAGATTAAGTAATTATGTAGAATTAGAGATTCACAGTATCTCCTTCCTTATTAGTAGTCTAAGCACAAACTTTATTTTCAGTTTGCTGCCTTTGGCTTCCTGTGCCCTTGATGTTCCCATGAGTTTTGTCGCCAAGATTGTAGACAGATAAAGCCAGAATTACTTTTTTTAAAGGCATGTGAACATCATTAGCAGCTAACAGGTGGTCATTTCATTGTCCAGTTTCTCTGGGTAACATGGGAAAAAGCATGTACTCTCAATGAGTGAATTGTGAAAGTTAAGTGCTTAAATATACTTTCCTTTTTAAAATATGATTCTAACCTGCCAACATTATTAAGGACTAATCAGATATTTTAAGATATCAGTTGAGTCTAACAGACAAGAAGCCAGAAAATTCAAAGTAAGGGCCAAATCACTGTGGGAAATTCAGGACACCAGCATGGGATGAGAGTGGGAGAGCAGCTCTCCAGGGAGGGCTGTTAATGGAAAGTGGAGAGTCAATCAAAGAAAATGCTAGCATATTTTTCCAAGGAAAGAGAAGTATCTTCCACTGATGGCAAAGAAGAAAGGCCCAAATATAAATCCTGCATCAGATAACCTTGGAAAGTTTTCTTAATTTTTCTGAGCTTTACGTTGCTGATCTATAAAAATGGGTCTAATACTGTCCTTGCAGGATAGCATGAGAATTTGAAATTACACATGTAAATACTTAGCTCACAGCCGGCACTCAATGAGTAGGAGCTCTTATTATTATCCCCTGTGTCCCCAAGCAGATGGTACCAAGATAGGGCATGAGCCTTGGGTAGTGTCTAATAGAAGAATGAAGAAGGGCATATATAGCTGACACCCTCTCCCCAAGTAGAGAGAAAACAGGGGGAAAGAGCCAGAATTGGATATGGGAGTCATAACTACAAAAATCTAAATATGAGCAGCTGGTTTTTCTCCTGGCGACTCCCCAGGTGAAAATGGCAGCCAGGGCATTCTTGGGAGCAGCACACCAGGAAATAATAGAAGGGAGCCAAGAGATACTCATGATTCTTTTATGCCCAGAAGAGCTGGTCATGAAGAAGTTCCAGTTGATGGAAAGGATTCAGCATCTAGCCATTTCACTATTCCTTTAGGCATAGCTCTAGTTTATTCATTCACTCATGTATCCATTCTTTTTCATTAATGGATATACCTGAAGGTACACAACTAAAATTCGTGACTTCACTCATTTGCACTTTCAGATTTTTTAAAAATTATTTTTGTATTTGGGTTATGCTTTAGAAGCGGTATACTACATGCTGATCAGGTGTTAAACTGTAAAATCCAGGCATGGAGACCTTGGATAACTTTTATGTAAAATTGACGCTTTTAACATTGTAAATAAACACCCCAAAATGAACATAAACTAGAAGAATAAAATCAAAAAGTAAGAGAACTGAAAGAAAATGAGTTTTCTTTTAGCCGTCTTTCAATGAAGTTTTCATAAACAACAAATGTACTCTGGGTGAAATCCTAAAAGTATTTATGTATGGATTTCCCAATTGCATTTCCCCTTAGTGATATGTGTGGTAGGGGTATACGTACAGGGCTATAGGGATAAAGACAGGAATGGAAAAATTGGGATGAGAGATTCATACAATGTAGAAAATGAAAATACTTGTGAACCTTTAATAATATCTTTGTTTAAGAATTTGTCTGCAAAGTAATCATGATCATGCCAAGTGAAAACAAGCCTAATAGAGAAGGCAGTTATTTTTTGTACTAATCTAAATAATTATAACACTGGTCATCCACAACTGTAAGTAGACTGTGTTCTCAAAATCCAGTTGTAAACTGGTTGCTTAGATCTCAGCACACTTTCATAAGGAAACCACGTACCAGCCACAAAAGCACACTTGAACCTTATGCAATCATTTAGAATGTTGTTTTTAGGGAACAGCTTGTTCTGAGTTTGTTGCACCTCTGGCCCTAAGAGCTAAACTTTCCAGTAGCATTGCTTTCCATCTGCTTTCCCTTTTTCTCCTCCCCTACTCCTGTACCAACCCCACCAAAGCAATTAGAGTGATCAGAATGGCTTTGGCTAGGAGGCTCCTGGACCCTGAAAATCCTCAGTGGTGTCAAGGAGGGAATGCAGAGCCTCCAAGCCAGAAAAAAATACTGGGTAAAAGAGAGAATGAAGGACAGGGAAGGGAGATTTTTCAGCGTAGGCAGGGAAATGAGTCCTTGGCATAGGCAGATGTTCTTTGTACAAAATGTGTGTAATGACAGATTAAGTCCGGTATTGTCCCAAAACTTAATATTTGATGAATCTAAGTATTATATATAAGAGTTATCATGATGCTCTTGTTTTTCTGTATGTTTGAAGAGTTTCACAATTAAAAGTGAGTATACACACCCACAAAGTATTACTCATGGTCATAATTCAATAAAAGAATATACGTATTTTCTAATTCTGGCTTAAAAATTTCTGAAGATCAAATTTTCTGAATATGAGTTATATTAAGACTTCTTTAAATTAAAACACACACACACACTGATAACTCTTTATTTTCCTATTTTTTCCCAAAAAGCCAATATATTTTTTCTTGTGACCATTGTGGTCTTTCCAATAACAATGTAATTAAAGAAATTTGTTAAGATGTTTATTATTATCCAAAATGGAAAAGTCATACTAGTTTCTTGGATGAATATGTAATTAGCAATTTTTTAAAGCACATATTGTGAAGTCTGTTCTGGAGACCCATATAAAGACATATTTTAAAGTTTCTTCCTCTTAAGAATTTTGTATAAAACAGCCTAATCTTGCCAATGCATGAAAATAATAAGATAAATAAGCCATCTGTCAAGAAAATGAAAACAATATTAAGATTGCACAAATAAATTGCATCTCACCCTGAAGAAACAGAAAATATCCTACCTGGAAACAACAAAAAAGTCATAATATTTACGTAGAGTATTATGGGTTATTGTGTTGTCAAAGGGACAAAGGTTTTCGATTTGGGTAGGATCGTCGATCATCTGATTCTTGTTTTTTCCCCCTAAAAACAATATTACTATCCTGGCACTGGTTTTAGTCAGTATGCACCTGAGAAAAATAAACTATTGAAGAAAAGTGTGAAAATAAAAATTATTTTTTTTCCCTATAGTTGTAAGACTAACGATATCAAAGGAACGATGAGTGTCAGTTCTTTTCTTGGTCATTTTCCACAGGTTAAGGGAGTTCTTTATTTCAAAATATTTCTGTAACTGAAGAAAAAATGAAAAAATTTAAATGAAAATTTATGTTGCTGAAACAGGAGGATTTAAACATTATGAGAAAAAGCAGTAAAAATCAGACACGCACTTGACAATCAGACATCCAAATGACTTTGTCAAAATGGTTTTATTCATGAAGGTTACAGGGCTTCACGGAGGCACTACATGACTACAGCAATTGTTCTGACATGTGTTCCCAAGATACTTAGCAGCAATCCTAGCTTTCCTGGGACCCATAGATTACAGTTTCTTCAAAACATTCAGTTCTCCATGAATCATTTGATAAGAAGACCTAGTTATAAGCTGTGCAAAGAATATTCTGATTAATCTCTTCTTTCCCATCTAAGGGGTTGATCTCGCCCTCTGAACTGTGGGTGTCCATTGTCATGTATCTTGTAACATCAGCTACTCTGAGAGTCTATCTAACCCTATCAGCACTCAAGCACTAGATCACCCCATCTCTTCCTGACCCTAGCAGTAACTCCGTGACCATTTTTCCCCTTAGATGAACTGCATTTAATCAATTTCTGATTTCATTAGGTCAAATGGCATCTTTCTTTCAATAATAGGCCAAATCCAAAGGGCTCTTTGGTCTAACTCTTGAGCAATATTTCCTTAGCATTAATACACTACTGTGATTGTAAACAATATAAAAAGTGCTCTTTGATCTCCTCCGAAAGTTTCCCTGCATTTATTCTATGACTCCAGAATCGGTATATATTAACATTTCCTTGTAAAGTTAAACATATAATATTTGTTCACTACTGCCATATCAAGTTTAAAGTATCTTAGCTAATCATGATATTTAAGGCATTCTTATAGTGAATCCCTGTGCAGACAAAAACATTCTTTTGAACGCACATGGTCGCCTCTTTTTGTGTACAGAATTTATTGGGTCTATTCTTTTTTGTTTCTGGAGTATAGAAGCAATGCTAATTGTTTTTCAAAATCCTAAAAAAAAGTAATTTGTTTTTTAATGCACTTATTTGGATGCTCCAAATAGGCCTAATGGTATGCTTAGGGGGGAAAAGTTATATAATCTGAAATTTTCTTGGAAAATAAGTTTGTTTCTTATTACTTATCATAAAACCCAAATCCATGCAAGGAAAATCAGGTGTTGCTTTCACACAAAGTATGAGATATGTCCAAAAATACCAGCTGTGTCAATGCAAATTAAATGAAGTGTGATCTATAACGTTAGGACTCTTAGCTTCCTTCAAGAAATGTCTCACAGATTACGCGGGAAAAGGTAAATCAGTCTGCCAATTCATTTTTCCTTGATTATTTAAATAGAACCTGAAGCCAAGTACTGTTGCTACTCAACTTCCCTAATATAAATAAATATATTCTTTTTGTATACAAAATTAATTGACCGAAAAAAGTGGAGGCCAACTGGGAGATGCAATGGCCAAATAGAAAATGTAAGGACTGGGATTGTGCCATTAGATATGATGTCTTCCAAAATTGAAGTCAAATGTTAAGAGAAATTTCTAATCAAATTACTGCATTGAAGGGATTCAAGTCAACATTCTCAATAGAAAGCTCTTATGACCTGCGTCCCCTTCTTCAGTTTTTTCCCCACTACCCTGGACTCGTGATTTATATTCCAGAGAAATGGTGCTTGTAATCCCTGACACATTATTCTCACTCTTATCTTTAAATCAGGTCTTCCTTTGCTAAATTAACATTCTTTAAGACTCAGCTCAGGCACACCTTCTCCAGAAAACCATCCCAGATTTCTGTGATAAGTTAGGTGATCTCCTTTGGTTTTCTTATAATGTTCCGTCCATATCTCTATCATTGCAATTACCAAAGTGTGTTACAATAAGCTGTTTTTGAATGTCTGCCAGACTCTGGAAAGGACTCTGTAATTTACCTTTATATCGACTGCTAGCAGAGTGGCTTGCTATTCAAAAATATATAGTGTTAAATTAATTAATAAATAAAGATATTCACATGACCAATATCAACATACTACTCATTCTGTGCTAAAAAACATGATGAAACTTGTTTAGGAACAATAATAAATTTTTCCTTGTCCTGACTACTTGTACTGGTTTGACATTTTAAGGTCACTATTTATATGTCTCTCTCAGTTTTCTCTTAGAACTTTAAATCTCAAAGCAATGGTATGTTTCATGCAGGTCACATGTACTGTGCCTAACAAAATCATGTACAAATAAGTGCTTTATTCTGCAGTGAGGATAAAATGACTAAGACCTTGCAGGAGGGGAAAGGAGAAATCCTAATCCCTTTGCTTAAATTTACTGTCCTCTCAACATCTTTCTCTTATGTATTCTAGCTCCTATTTTATTTGAGAAAACAACTCTGGTTCATTCTTACTCTTTAGGCTCTTCTATGGGCTCTGACAGAACTTGCAAGGCTCTACTGGAAGCAAGAAAAAAAGGAGAAACTCTTAGTGTACCAAAAAAGGAGTAATAGTAGTTTGGATAATTTTTGTGTTTTTGATCATTTTAGAAGACTCTGAGAAAAATTTTCTTTAAGGTCAGCTTATTTATAAAAATCTGACTAAACACAAACATTTATAAAGGTGTTATATGCACCCTTTTCAAAAAGTTGTATGGTTATTGTATTAGAAATTTGGTTCTAAGAGTCACAAATTTAAGTACAATTCTTACCTCTGGGATATACTAGCTATAAGATTTGGACAAGTTCTTAAGTTTCCCGAAAATGACTTTCCAGATAAGTATAGTGGATACTTTTTACATAAATATAAAATAAATTAAATATGTAAATATGTACATGATTTGTATATGATCTAATACATATATTGGATCTAATGATAATACATATACTGAATCTAAAATATATCCAAGAACTTTGTAGATCTCTATTGTAATATAAATATTAGATACAGTGATTTCCAAATGATTGTACTCTGAGTAAAATTATCATGGCTTTTGTTTGTGTACTCTAAATCCCTCAGTTCTTCTTTTTAGAAATATAATAAGAATGCACTTTGCCACTGATTTAAACAGTCAGCAAACTCAAATTAAACAAATGCAAAATTTACCAAAGGCTTAATTTTTTAATATCTTCATTATTCTATTGACTCATGGCATCATAGTACTTTTACTTCAGTTTCCTTACAGGATTCCTTAAGTGTTGTGGGTAATAAATGTTCCATTCTGCCATTCCTGAAGTGTGAGCCCGATGTTATGGCATTCTCTAGAGATTAAGCTTCACCAAGTGTCAGTGGCCCTTTCCATTCTTGTATAAAGGGTAAAATGGTGCAATAGTAAGATTTTGACAGGGTGTTATGTAATTTCACTTAACAGCAATAAAAGATTTCATTTACTTTTAATATTATATATATACAGAGAGAGAATCAAGCCAAACATCATAACACATCTGGTGATAGAGAGATGGCGTTTTTACTAGAGTAAAAATATCAGAACCACATGACCAGAGAGTCACTTATAAGGAATAAACTGGAAGATGCTAAAAGTCTGGTCTCACTAAAACACGCTCCATCGACAGGCTGCCAAGCATGCCTAGATGCCCTCTATGTCTGCTCTATCTGAATTAAGGGAATTTGATATTGAGGAGAGGCAGTTCTTTCTGAGCAAGGTTTCAGTCATTTGCTGAAGCCAGGATCTTTCTGTTCCATTAGACTACAAGTGACTGAGGGTATAAGCCTTTATATGATGACTCCTCCTCATCCCCAGTACCTAGAACACAGTCTGAAACACAGTGGTGTTCCATAGTAAAGTCTCAGTGACTGAGTGAATGAGATGAAGAGAAGAAATCAATTGCAAATTTTATGTATGAGGAATGAAGGGAAAGTTGGACATGTGAGGCAGTGACCCCTTATTTTATTTTTCCAGGGCCCTTGGCAGTTATATTTCTCTTTAAGATTTAAATCCAATTAATTTACATACAGTGTATTATTAGTTTCAGAGGTAGAGTTCTGTGATTCCTCAGTCTTACGTAACACCCAGTGTGCATTACATCCCTTGCCCTCCTTAATGTCCATCCCCCACTTACCCTATCCCCACACCCCCCTCCCCTCCAGCAACCCTCAGTTTGTTTCCTATAGCTAAGAGTCCCTTATGGTTTGCTTCCTTCTCTGTTTTTATCTTCTTTCATTTTTCTTTCCTTACCCCTATGCTCCCCTGTTTTGCTTCTTAAATCCACATATGAGTGAAATCATATGATAATTGTCTTTCTCTGATTGACATATTTCGCTTAGCATAATACTCTCTAGTTCTATCCACATTGTTGCAAATGGCAAGATTTCATTTTTTGATAGCTGAGTAATATTCCATCATATATATATATACCACATCTTCTTTATCCATTCATCTGTTGATGGACATCCGGGCTCTTTCCATAGTTTTGCTATTGTGGACATTGCTGCTATAAACATTGGGGTGTAGGTGTCCCTTCCAATCACTACGTTCCTATCTTTGGGGTAAATACGTAGTAGTGCAATTGCTGGGTCATAGGGTAGCTCTATTTTCAACTTTTTGAGGAACCTCCACACTGTTTTCCCACGTGACTACACCAGCTTGCATTCCCACCAACGGTGTGAGAAGGTTCCCCTCTCTCTGCATCCTCTGAGGCACTGACCTCTTGATAGGTGTTTTAGTTTTGGTTGCTCAACAAGCAGTTCCTGAGACAAGGATGTGAGTGTACATAATATTTTTGGAAATAGATCCCTGGAAACACAGGTAGGAGATGGGGGGAAGAGAGCCAGGGAAAGGAAGGCAGCCAATAAAGAGAAATATAAGGTACCTGGAATTTAATGTTACTGTGAAACTCTGGGAGGTTTTTCAGATTGAGAAGAGAGGAATGGCAGAGAATAAATAAAATGGATACATATTAGACAGGAAAGAAAGAACTATAGAACACAACGTGTTGGAGAACAGCAGTAGATTAGTGAGTCTGGAGTGCACAAAACATTAGAGCAACAACTGGAGATCAGGTTGGAAATGAACAGGGAACATTGGCAGAGGGTCATGCATGAACTGCTAGGAAATTTGGATTTTATCCTGTAAGTAATAGGAGCCTAGTGACAGACTTTGCAGAGGGCAGGAGACATTAACAGATCTGATACACAAAGTAATAATTTTTGGTTGAAATGTGGAGAATGGCAAAGAGAAAGGTAGCACAACAAAAGAGTGAAAGATAAGAGATAAGGAGATAAATTAGGAAAATATTACAGTGGGCCAAGTCACATAATGCAGGCTGAGACTAGGCAATGGGAATGGAGAAGCGGAAAGATTCCAGAACTTTCCGAGGGGATATTGATAAGTTTTCTTGACATATGTTGGAAGAAGAATTCCTGGCAGTGTCCAAATACCCACTGCGTCTGTGGTTTGGTGAAAACCTCAGATGCCTAGGAGTTCCGCAGAATTTGCCTCTTAATTTCACTCTTTCAGAATCCTACTAGATGTGGATACTTAAAATGTGGTCCATGGACCAGCAGCACCAACAACATCTGGGAGTTTATTAGGAAATACAGAATCTTATGCCCCACCTGAAATCTACTGAACAGAATCTGCATTTTTTTAAAAAGATTTTATTTATTTATTTGACACAGAGAGAGAGCACAAGTGGGGGAACAGCAGGCAGAGGGAGGGGGAGAGGGAGAAGCAGACTCCCCACTGAGCAGGGAGCTTGATGTGGGCTCAATCCCAGGACCCTGGGATCATGACCTGAGTCGAAGACAGGCGCTTAATGACTGAGCCACCCAGGCACCCCCAAAATCTGCATTTTAACAGTTGATTCACATGCACATTGAGATAAAAATAATTTCTCTAAGTGCGTTTTGCAAGTTCAGAGCCAGAGAGTGGCCTTTGAAACTTTGACAAGGCTTACTTATATAGAAGAGCTAGCTGGTCTATATTCATGTAAAATAACTACGCATACGGTTATATATCACAATGGCCATGCCACGACAAAGATTTTAGATAGTGAATATTTATTTAATCTCTTCAATCTCTTTCAAATGGTGACTGCAGACTGAGAGAGACCCAATACTTACACTTTCTTTGTTACTTTTGCCTGTGCCACACCTAAGTCATGAACTGAGTCAACAGCTCCAGCCAAGCAAAAACAACAATAACAAAAATTAAGCCAAGAATAAACTACCCTCACTAAAACAAACAGCCAAGAAATCAAAGCTCCAAACAATTCCCTGGATGTCATCCATGAATTCCCTGGATATACTCATGTACAAAGTCCATCTGAAATGCTATTTACCCTTTATTTTCCATTTGACTCTTTTTGGAGGGAACATACAATCTCATATATAGCCTTCTTTTTCTACTTCTCTAAATGCAAGAATAATAGTATTTTATTGCTTAAATGTCTTTTATTTTTATGTTGTTCTTGGGTACTTGAATTAATTTCCCACTGGTCTTTCGAGTTTTATGTCATAATTCTGAATGAGCCAGTGCTTAGCCATTTTACTCCAAGAGTAAGCTTATCTGCTGGGCCTGCCAAAACACTCAAGGCCTACCAGCCTGTACTGTAGTGAAGCTTGTAGGAAAAGTTGCAAAGAAAACGAAAGTAGACTCAAAAAATAAAGGACAAATTCAAAATAAAGTCTGATTAGTCCTTCTCGTAGTATGAGATTTTACTCACTATTGAAGAGGTCACGATGAGTGTCTCTGAAACAAAAGCACCGTTTTCTCAGGTCCGTCTTTATCTATTCTAGGAAATGAAAACCGAAAGTGGTATGATAATCCTTTTCCAAGTAAGAATCTTCCTCAGAAATTTGCCCCTAAATGTCCAGTCTTAAAAATGTGTTGGATAGTAATGAAACAGATTGAAAGAGTTTCCTCAAAATTTTAGTGCTGCCTGGATTCACTTGCCTTATTTAGCTTTATGACTCCAGGACATCTTACATAAGAATGATTAATCCTTTTTTTTTTTCCTAGTCAGTACCTGGGTTTGTTTTTGACGTTCCATGCCTTATTTTTAAATGGGCGTAACTGATTCCACAGAAAGGGTTGGCGGAGAACCCATAGAATTTTTGCTTAACTCATTTTTATTGAACAGAATCCAGAATTTTAGTCAAGAAGTGTTAGATATTAATCACATGTGAGTGGGATCATTAAAATTTCCTTTACCTTCCAGAACAGCGGGTCATTATAGAATCATAAAAAGTGAGCTCACTTAATAATCTTTACAATTACATAAAAGCAATCATTTTCATAAGTTTTAGAAGAAGCTTTTAACTAATACTTGAAGAACATATTGGAATACTAGAATGTATTATGTTGTGTTATTATAGATATGACTTGTGAATTGAAAAAAAAATGTTCTCTGACTCAAGGCTCTCAGGAGCTATCCGTTCCAGATTGAATAGTTTTGTTTAACACAGTTTGTTATTGCTGAAATAGAAATTCTAGTATCATTTCTTAATTATTACACTCTTAACTTTGTAGAAAATTAGAGGAAAAATGCAGTATTTTCTACTGCAGTGAAGAACAACAATTGGTGACAATTTAAGGTGAGTCAGTTAAGGAGAAAAACTAAAACAAATCCCTCCTCTAAATTATTATTGCCGTTCTCTTTTCTTTTCTTGTAACCACTTCTCATCTTTGACTTTGAAACCTAACAGTTTAAACTTGGTTCTTATTTCAGTGGGCTAATCCCCTTTCATAAATCATGCTCAGGAGCTGAAATAATTTGCACATCATTTAAAGAGTATTTGCTTTGAAATATTCACCTCAAGCCCTTTTGTATATCCTTTCTCTCTAAAGATTTGTAGTATTTGTTTTGTTCTCTGAGGTATAAAAGACCTGGATAAACTTTATTCCTGTTGTTTCAAGATTAGTTAACGAAAATGCATATTAATTCATCAGGGATGGGAAAAACCTCAGTAAAGATGATCATGTGTGTGCCTCTCGGGAAGAGCAAAGTATGAAATGTCAGTCTTCAAATCTCCTTGGACTTGCTCAAAAGAGCATTGAGGGATTTAAATTTCCAGAATATGTCTACAAATGTATTTTCTTTGTTGTGGAGAACAGGAGCTCTGCTGATTATTTTTCCCCAGAAAATTGATTTCATTTTTATGTGAAGGAAAATGAAGCTATCTACAAAGTTGCTCTTCGAGCATACAGAGAAAAATGGCCACAGTAAAGGTAAATTCAACATTAAAAAATGATAAACCTGATACGCTTCTAGATTCTTAATTTATTTCGTTTCAGACCACAAATCCCAAAATAAAATTTAACAGAAAAAATGACTGTTATTTTTCCCCTAAAAAAAAAGTAGAATTGAAAGGACCTCATAAAATCAGAAGTAAACATATTTACATAAAGTTCAATGACACCTTTCCATGTATAAACTCCAATTTGACACTTTTCCAGTAAACTCAGGGAAAAAAACGCTGATTTCTCCAAATAGTGTATCTTTTCTGTATGTTAAGATGTGCCCTGTTCTTTTCTTAAACTGAAAATGACCATAAACTTTGGCACTTAAGTGCTTACCCGGAAATGACTAAGTTGATTCGGGGGTAATAAATCACTCATATGGATCCAGCCACCCACAGTCTTGTTCCACTTCTCTTCTTTACAAGTGTAGTAATAGACATTTCCACAGTCCTCAGGGTGTCAAACTTTGCACCATTAGGAAAATCTGCAAGTGGCTTGATTTATCTTCCTCACTCAGTTAGCTAAGACCCAACTAAGTAAAAATCAGCAGGAATAAACTTGACTTGTTAAACTTTTTTAATAAGGAGATGGAACAATTAGAACTTTCCTCCTTTGCCACTTCAATTTACTTTGGATGTGAAGCCCCTTGTGAAAAATATTCAGATGAGATCTCAAATTATAGGTGCATGGCTGGTTGATGCTGACTCTGAGTTTTCATTATACACAGAGGATTGTCTGCTGTTTGCAATTAATCCAGACACAATCCTCCTGGTACTTGGGGAGGAATGTGGAAGAAATAGCCATTTTATAAGTTGTAAACTCCTAAATTACCCTAAATTAGAGGCACTATTAATCGGACACTTAGATATAGACAGGATCTGCTTATCACGTAGGCTCATCTTCCCCTGATGGAGAAATCAATTAAATATTTAGGATGTGGAATACCTTCCAGGTTGGATAATGCATTTCATTTAGATTATGGCCCTCCAATCCGAAACATTAAAGGGGATCTTAACGGATGGAAGCACATTACTGTCTCTTGGATTGGGTGCATTAACACTTTAAAAATGAATGTGCTTCCTAGGATTTCCTATTTGTTCCACCAGCTGCCTGTCGATGCACCAGATAAACAGTTTAAGGATAAGTATGTAAAAGATGCATGTGCAACATTCTGTGTGCTGAGGTGCACCCTTGTAGGAAAAGTCCCCAACTGTGGCCCCTTTGAATGGCTTTTCTCAATGCCCTAACAACCTCAGATGACAGGGCTCATTTGATCATGGGAGAGTGGGAGGGAAAGCCAAAAAGGAGATGCGATCAGTCCTCTCACAATGGCTCTGTGGATTTCTAATCTTGTATCATTCCTTTCTTTAACTTAATTAATAACTAGTGATTACTATAAGAAAATATTGGGATGATATGGTAAAATTTGAAATAAACCTAAGCTTTTCCACTATTAAAATAATTGGCATGAAGATAATCATTTGATTCTCACTCAGGGACCATTACATGGGGACCAAATTTATGAACAATATTGTAAGAACAAAGCTCTTGTGTCTCTCATGCTGCAGAAGCATAGTGTAGAAATAGTTGGTGTCTTGGAGTACTTACCAAGCTGTAGGCTATGTTCTGAACAATGTACATGTTTTCTCTTCCTTAATCCTGTCAATAACCCTATCAGGTACGGAGGTGTTATCATCACCTTCATTTCATCTACTGGGTGAATGAGACACTGAGAGGTTAATCAATGTGGTCCAAGATTACACAGCTAAAAATTGGTAGAATTAGAATTCAAAACCAAGCATTTTGACTCCACGGCCTGGAGTCATAACCATTGTTCCATGAGTCTCTGGGTTCTAGAGTGAGGCTGAAGGTTTCTGCTACCTACTAGCTCTATGAACTTTGAAACTGTCACTTAACCCCACTTATATTCTGTTTCGTAATCTTGAAAATACCAGTAATAGTAGTACCTATCTCACTGAGTTGTTTGGAACCATAAATTAGATTATGCATATGACATTTATAGCAGCGCTCAGCACAATGTAAGCACTCAATAAATGTTAATAATAATATTGGTACAAGTATTTTATTTTCTGCCATAGTATTTTGAAGAGACCTAATTTCATTAAGAAAAGGATACTTTAGAGATAAATGATTGAAATCTTCAAAGATGAATATATTTTTTAAAATTCCCTTGTATTTATGGGGAACAAATAGTATATTGAATGACTTACAGAAGACTGTAATCTTCCTGAGCTGAGTCAGATGTTTGTCCTCTTTTGTTTCCATTTATAAAAGTCTTGATTCACAATTGACATAAGTACATCATATTAGGTTACTCCGTGAAAACAAATTTATCCAATCATAAAAGAGATGATGAAGATAGGGGTCGATTTCTTTGTTTCTAGAGATAGACTCCTCATGCCAAATCTGATAGAACACATGCGTCAGTGTGTTTGCCTTGCCTCAGAAGACAGCAGAAAACTCAGCTAACTGGTATAATTACATAACTTGGATAGTCATATTGAGAGGGTTCAATGTTGGCACTAGAATATGGAATTATAAAGTTCAATGAAGTTGCAGGAATTTAACTGAAAAGAAATTACTTATCAGCATTTTGACAGGGAATAAACAAAAAGGGAACAATTTGGTCCTTTCAAAGTTGGGTGGAAAGAACGTTCCAGAAGCCTTCCTTTGTAATCACTGTCATTGAGAAGCCCTGAGGCCTCTTATTTGTTAGTAATTGATACCTAGACTTCAGGCTCAAATACTAAAGACGACTGCTATTTTAAGGGCTTGTCAAGAAAGTTAGGAATTAGTTGGAGTTCTTTTTTCTACTCAGTCCTCTACTATTTTTTTCATTGTTGGGTCAAGCTTGTTATAAATCAGGGGTGAATCAACCATAGGCAGATACTTTTACCTTTTAAACACATTTGGAAGAGTACTGGGGTAAAATCAGAATCTAATACCTAAAACAACCAGAAATGTGCTTTATTTGCTGGGAAAACAGCTGGATCAGCAACAACTCTATATTGGTTTGTTTGCTTGTTTGTTTGGAGATCCTAACAGTGGAGTGAAACTCCTCATCTACTCTTAAGCTCTGCTTTTCTTCCACTGAACACATAGAAAGTAAAGGACTTAAAAAGCATGAGAATAAAAGAATGGGACCCAGGCCCAAGCAAATAGATTAGCCAGTCAACTTGGAAAACCAATGAAGAAACAAGTTGCGTAGAACAATACTTCTCCCAATGTTTGTGTTACCCTCTTAATGTAGAGGAATTAGTAATTTCTCTGTATTGCAATGTGTTCAAATATAGATGGATTAACTCAGATCAGGATGAGCTATATCTGGGGACAAAGGGAAGACAAAATAATCTCTAAAAACCTGGGATCTATATTCGCGGTCTAAGCAAAGATGACATAAAATCTAAAAAGCTAGAGTAGTGGGAGCTAGCAGTCAGTTCACACATTCACATCACGGGCATTTATTGAGAAGTTGTCTTTTGTATGTACTGTTCGAAGCGCAGGAGTTAAAGAGGTTCCAAGTGTTATCAATTCTTAATTGACAAAGAATTGTTTATGGTCACATTTTAAGTAGATATTTCCTATTCTCTACCAAGATGATTTAGTTTAAAGATGAATTTCCACACGAAGTGTTCTTAAAATATTCCTGCTTGATTTTATCAACAAAATGAATACAATAGTGACTGGTTCAATATACTTTTGGCAAAGTACTTTGCTCAAGTTTATATTTATATCTCACACAGAATTTATCAGATACTTTGTATTCACATTAAGGACAAACTGCCATCTATGTTGGTTAAGTAGCATCATGGACCATGGTCCACCAAGAGTTAAGGGGATTTAATAAATGAAAATGCTGCAAGTTTGAGTCCTGGTGTATTTTTTATCCCTGATGTTCTAGAGGATGGAATAATTTCCTAGCTGGCTCTAAGACTGAGGATCTGTTACTTTTCATTAATAAAAACAGTGTTAAATTACCTAGAGCCCAACTGTCAGGTAGCAAGAGACACCTGCACAACCAGATTGGGGTAGCTCACCTGGTTGTCCAGCTGCAGTATACTAAGGAAAAGGGTTGATGCTAGAACGAAATGGCCTTGATGTAAGTCATGGCCCCACCAGTACCATCTGTGTGCGTTGGGTAACATGTTCTCATAGATTTGCACTGAGGACTAAATCACTTAATTCCCTGAAAGTGCTTTGAACAGTGCCTAGAATAGAGTAAGTGGTCTTGAAATGTTAATTATTAATATTAGAGACTTCCATTTGACCACGTAAACTTAACAGTCTATATGACTTCATAAATTTAAAAACAATATGGTAAAAATATAAACCACAGAGTGACAAATTAATTGGGGGTTGTAGAAAAATTTAGAATAATTATAATTGAAATAATAATTTTGAATTTTACATTGTTTTATGCATTAAAATTAAATACATTAGGTAATGATATAAAGTAAACAAAAATATAAAGTAATATTGCTAAATTCACTTCCAAAAACTAAAGCATTCTCCACAGGGAAAATTTTTTCAACTGATCTTCACATATTAACATCAATATTAATTTTAAAAAAATGTATAAACGTCAGATGTGCCCTGTGCTGTTCTAAGCATATAGCATGTATTTTCCTATTTCTCAGCTTTCAAGCACCTTATGTATCAAAAATAATTTTATATTCATTCACAGAGGAGGTAAAACAAATATTTTAGTTTTGGAGCCAGAATATAACTTAAGCAGCCTAACACAAAATACATGTTGCATCTTTTAGCTTTGTGCAATTTTGTTTTTAGTTTCTCTTTCCTTTCTTTAAGTTTTACTTGTTAATATGTATAAATAATTATATTGTTAATGATTTTTATATATGTGTTTTGAAAGATAAAAAGATCTTTAGACAGATACAAATGCATGTGTGTGTATGTATGAAGTATATAAAAATAAATTTCAAAGGCCATATTGACAGATGGAAAAAGCATAAATGTCAAGGAAAGTTGATTTAGAAAGTAATATATAATAATAAAAATTAAACTCTAGCATTTATTGATTTAACAGATGGTGAGATAAAACCTAAATACAAAACCTTAAAATGTAATATGATTTTTTAAATTAGTGAGATTATTTTATGACCTTATTCTGAAGTTTGTTATTTTTCTAATTATATTTTTTAAAACTCTAACTTTTAAGTTCCTGATTAAGTTACTATTTTCATTTAACAGTTCCGCTTCAGAAATCTGCATATGTACAAATATTTAGTATTAGAACATAAAATTTAACCTTAGATAAATATTCATAAGTTATGGTGGAGGTAAAATGTATTTTACATATTTGTATTATTGATTAATAAATATGTATCAAGCTCTGTACCCTAAATACAGACAGTACACATTGTTTTCAATTATCCCACATAGTATTTGTTATTGTCAATCACATACTAAAGCCACAAAGAGATTTTTGAAAAATCCCAAAAGGAGAAATTATAAAGAAATGTGATCTGAATAAGATAAAATAAAATGTAATAAAAATTGAAATTCACAACAAGATACTAAAAAAATGCCCCAAGTCACTTGTTAATTAAAATAATATTTCCTTCAATTGTTTTTGTCTTAAGGAAAAGTCCAGTAAATATCCAATTCAATAGTATGCAACCAAAGATATATTCAGAGGCAAATACATAGCATTAAATATTTTTAATATTAAAAAGGAAGTAAAATGAGTTTGTAGTTAACTCGACAAACATTTTTTTTAAATAACAAAATATAACAAAAGGTATCTGAAGGCAGAAATGATAAAATTAAGAAAAAGCAATCAATTAGGAAACAAAAAAATAAGCTATTATTGAACTAAAATGTTGTTCTTTGGAAAATAATCTTATTAAGAATGAAATAAAAACTGAAAAATCTAACTGAAAAGAAAATAAAGCACAATTAGCTAAAATTTAAAATGTGAAACAGGTATAAAAGAAGTTAAATTTCAAGACATTAGTATGCAAAATTTTATTCTGATAGATGAGAAACCAGTGGAATAGGTTATTTTGGAAAAATTAACCAAAGTAACTAAGGAAAAGTAGAATATCTAAATACACTTCTTCAAAATCTGCCTCAAAAATGTTCCAAGTTTAAAGGTTTACTATCAATTTCCTAAAGAATAAGTAATGTTCATGCCATTCCAAAGACAAAAATAATCAGTGAAAAAAATCTTAAAATGCAGCTATAACCAAGGAATTAAAATTAAAGCAATAGAGAGCATGCCACCACCACTGCAGCCCAGCTGCCAAGAACAGCATGGGTCTGCACAGAAACGACCAAACATGACCAGAGTTTCAACCCTGCTTTTCCAATAAGTTTCTCAAGGGACTCTGCTCTGGAGAGCTGCACACAAACTTTTCAAGTGCTACCAACAGTGTGTTCAGAAAGCAATAAAGGGGAAGGATATTCCTATTGAAAGACTGGTGATCATAGGCCATGAGAAAGCATAGTCTGAAAGTTCTTCATGCTCTTAACAGTTGAAAATGGACTCCTCATAACTGCTAAGAACTCTGGATTTTGTCAAGCAAGAGCATTAAGATAGATATCAGTTTGACAAGTAGTTTAAGAGAAAGGAAATTTATTCCCTCCTTCCTAATGTTTTCCTCTCCATTGTGGATGAACCATTACTCATTTCTTTGAAGGCAATTCTCAATTGCTTTGGCATCTCACAGCAACGAAATATGACAACACAGAACAATTTTTGGAATGATGGTTGAAATATTTGGTCTGTGATCAGCTTAAGATAATATATGTAAATAATGGTAAACTATTCAGGATGGCTATGGCCACCTGACCTCTCATCTTGCTAGTATACCATACTAATTTTGTTTTTTAATGGAAGCTATTGGCTAGATCTTCTTTAGCCTCAGGGAACTAATGCTCTGAAAACCATTCTAACAACATGATTTCAATGTGTGGAGACACAGTTTTATGTTTTTATAAACTGATTTAACAGTTCTGAAGATTGCTAGCAGATTGGGTTAGCTTAGAGGGAGAAAACTTTTAATAGCCTGTCGCCTGCCTTAACAAGGGATATCAAAGTAAGACTTGAAGACTTCAAGAAGGTCATGGTGAACGCTATCTCAGAGCTACAATGGAGTGAAGTAGGATGACTTACGTAGCCAAAGAAGAAGACCCAAGCTGCAAAGATTTGCTTTAGCCAGCATCCAATCCAAGTTAAAGGGTGAAGGCATTTACATAAGATTAAAATGCCAGAATGATGCAACTAGTTAAATGGGAATGCTTTACTTGCTTTGTTTCTGCATTCTGCCCTGTAACATCTTGAATTGTAAAGATGGAATAAGTCATAGTATTTCAAATCTATCATTTAAAAACAAAAACAAAATTTTTAAAAAGAAGAAAACATTACATTTTTTTCATGTATCTTGTCATGAAATATTACACTTCTTTGCATCAGAAATATGCAGATACAAAAGCATAAGCATGTGTGTGCAGGTTTATATATAACTATTCTATCTTTATTGTATATATAAGCTTTCTGTGAAGCAATTTGGAAATGAGCACTAACAGCCTTAAAAATTTGTGCTCTTCAAACTAAATTTCAGTTCTAGAAATCTGTTCAAAGGAAATAATAACAATCTAAATGTCTGAATTAAAGCGCTATTGAACACAGTGAAAAAATTGCAGTAATCCACCTGCCAACAGTAGGCACTCTTTAAGTAAGTCCTGGTGCATTCATATGATGGTGTATTATGTAGCTGTGAATATTTTTGCCTTCAAAAAATAATCACAGGGGCACCTGGGTGGCTCAGTCGGTTAAGTGTGTGTTCGGCTCAGGTCATGGTCCCAGGGTCCTGGGATCGAGCCCCACGTGGGGCTCCTTGCTCAGCAGGGGGTCTGCTTCTCCCTCTCCCTCTGCTGCTCCCCCTGCTTGTTCTCTCTCTCTCACTGTCAAATAAATAAATAAAATCTTTAAAAAAAGTAATCACAGAATGATTGTGCATGGTGTAATGTGAGGTGTGAGGAAGAAAAAACAAGCTACAAAACTCGTTTAATAAGAAGTATGAAAGCAGGAACCTGGTCTGTTTGTTCAGAGACATATCCCTGCACAAAGTAAGGGCTCATAAATATCTATTAAATATGTGAATGAATATATGATATAAAAGAAAAACATACTGAAATAGTAACAGCAACAGTGATTAACTCTTAGGTAATAAAATTACCTTTGGTTTATCTTATTGTTTTATTCTCTGTTCTTTTTGTAGCTCCTTAATTTTTCACAATAAATAGATGCTTGTTTCTAAATTCAGAAAATTTTAAAAATAGAGCATAATTGCAAAAAACAGACATTATTTATAGGGAATATACCTTACAAAGTATCCTCTATGCCATGCTTATGAGCATTTTGCTCTTCTTTGCTCAGATTTGAAACTCTTGGGTCTGTTCACCTCAATTTTCTCCCTCAAATTTCACCTGCTTAGACATATGACTACTATATATACCAATCACATATAGGAATATGCATTACATATATATGTGTGTGTGTGTGTGTATATACACACACACGTAATGACTACACTATATACTACTAGTTTTATTCATTTTCCTTTATCTTGTCTATATGTGAAAGCATGAATGACATATATTTGAAAAAATAAAAATTTAGACACTGAAAACATAATTTCCCATCAACGGGTTAGAATGTAAAGGGTTAGAAGACATAATACTTGAACACTGTTGAATTATAAACTTTATGGTATACTAACCAGACCTTAGATATAAAGCAAAAACTGTGATCTATTGTTTGATATGGTAATTGCATCAGGATTATTATTCTCTTTATTATCTTTTTTGTTTCTCTCAGTTGTATTTAATCCAAGAAGTGATACAGTTTTTTAGGAAGATTTTACCTAAGCTTGATCCTTTCTAAGTAACATATATGGGTGATTCCTCCTCTCATCGACATGACTAACATGACAGAATGAGGAGAAAGCTGAAATATTGCCATTTTAGAGGACAAGGAATCCAGAGCACAGATGACCTCAGTTGATTCTCTGAGTTGTGCCATGATTCAGGGCAAGGGCCCTACACTGCAGGGGCAGGAGGGCTGGCAGCTCCCGGAGGATGTCTGCCACCTTTGACGCAGGGGAACAGACACAGAAAGCATAGATAACACACCTAACATCAGCCCCAGGATAGAGGCCCCTTCCCAGGAAAATTTCCCTTTCATTGGAAGGAAGACATTAGCCCTTTCTTCAGATTTCAAAATACCTTAGTGAATCTAGGAAACTCAAGTCGACCTTTCCATGAAAATCCTTGAATGTTTTCTTCAAAGTTGACTTGTACTGTAAGAGAACTCTTTCACTTGGGCACACCTGTGGGTCAATGAATTGTAGTGTGAGATCTTCATTGCCCTGAATTTAGAGGAAACCCCAGGGAACACAGATATGTATCATTTCTTCATTTAGGCTAAATGGCATAAGGGCTAACATGAATTTATTATTGCTACTGTTAGAGAAATATGTTCTTTCCACCATCATTTGAAAGGAAGCAAACTAAAGTAATGGAATCTATCTACAAATGTAAGAAATTCATTGGGAAAAATTTTAAGTTGACAAAAGTATGAACTATTTTTCACCTTTTCTTCAGCATGACCTAGAGTACCTTTTTCTCTAAAGCAAAATGAAATACATATTTAAAAGGATGCTAATTAATTCAGCTTCTGAAATTGTCTGTAAATGTAATTCCCCTTTGGGGTGTCAGCATAGTACACTGAACAAATGGCCCTTGACACTGGCTCCAACAGGACTGGAGGGCCACCATTAAAAGTGAACTGTGTGCAGGTGCACATGAAATGTAGAGATGGCTGTGGTCAAGGGTAAAATACAAACTGGGATTGACTCATCATCTCCACTCTGCCAGGGATCTTGGTTGCTGGTTGTTGCTGTTATTATTATTATTATTACTATTATTATTTTGTTTTGGGGTGGAAGTTTTTCTTTACAAAAATGATAGCTTGAAGTTTTTAACTTTGAAAAAACACTTAAAAAACTTAAAAGGCTTCAGAGAAAAGATAGTTCCCGATGGTTAAATCTCCCACAAAGACAATGATAGGAAAACACAAAGCTTCACTGAAAGTTAGACACACTTCACATTCCCAGTACACACTTACAGAGAACGGAGTCCAGGCCACCCAACCACCCATCCATCCATCCACTTATGCAATATGTTAGACACTGTTCTATGCACTGGAGATATAATTGTGAACAAAAGAGATTAGCTTACCTTCTTTAAAAATGTCCCCCATTAAGACAATGCTGCCCCCAAAATCACAGTTCATGCACTGAAGGTGGCAAGGTAACTAAAATTATACCTAACCAACTTTCTACTTTTACAAGAGGCAAAAGTTAGACCAAAAAGGTACTGTGTAAGTTAGGGTTCAATCAGAGAAGCAGAACCACTACTAGTAGGAAGGATGGACAGATGCACAGACAGACAGATAATTAGAAAGAAAGATACCAAGGAACAATTATGAGGGCTGGCTTAGCAAGTTTGAAGTCCATAGGGCAGGCAGTCAGGGGAAATCAGGTCCAGACTGGAATTCCTCAAGCAGGAGCAATTTGGAGTCTCTGACCTCAGGGAAGGCATAAACCCTCTTCTAAAGAGCTCACTTCCGATTAACTTAAAGTCTACTGATTAGAGACTTTAATTTCCTCTGCAAAATTCCTTCATGGCAGCACCCCGATTAGTGTGTGATTGAATAACTAGGGTCTGTAGTTCAGCCTAGTGAGGCTGACACATTAAAAAGCCATCACAGGCACATTCATTTCCCCAACGTCGCACAGCTGTCAAGTGGTTGGGCAAAATTAGAATTAGCTGCCCTACTCTGCTGTTCATTCTGTGACGGGTAGACCTGGCAGAAACTCACACACTTCTCTGTCCTGTTTGTGAAGATATCTCCACTCAACAGCAAAATTCTACTTTCACCTGTATGTCTCACCCTTTCTGAAAAACAAGATTATAAAATGACTTATAATTCTTGGAATGCCTATAAATTTATTTTAATCAAAACCACTTATTTAGTTTTGATTGGGTGAGACTGAAGACAGCCAAGGCCAGCCTAGCTGGAACTTCTAGAGTTTTGGAAGTAAAAGCTATTTTCTTATAAGAATAAGTTAAATGGCCTCTTTAGATTTATTAAATTGATGTTCGGAGAATCAAGATCAGTGATAATTTATTTATTTATATATATATTTTAATGGTGACTTAGTAAGTTAGATATAATTCGATAGAAATAAAGAATAAGCTGAAATTGGGGCACCTGAGTGGCTCGGTCAGTTAAGTGTCTGCCTTCAGCTCAGGTTATGATCTTGGGGCCCTGGGGTTGAGTCCTACATCAAGATCCTTGCTCAGCAGGGAGCCTGCTTCTCCCTCTCCCTCCACAGCTCCCCCTGCTTGTGTACTCTCTCTCTCTTTCTCAAATAAATAATAAATAAAATCTTAGAAAACAGAATAAGCTGAAAGTATAATTATTTTATAGAAAAAGGAGTTCTAAATTTGAGCAAACAGAACAAATTGCATTAGTGTTTGAGGACATACACTAGCATAACCTAAAATGAATTTTTATTAATATAGCAAACATTACAGGAAACATAAAAAGTGAAAATAACTAACTTAATAATTCTCTGTATTTTCATGTAAGCTTAGAAAGCTATGCTTAGTCTTGCCAGACAAGTTATTTATATTTCTAAATGTAAATAACAGAAATTTCAATGACAATTTCTCGGCAAGACAACTTCTGTTACAGTGGAAATGATATAATCAAGGCTAGTATTGCTTCTTTACTTGTTAATGGTCAAAACATCTCAAGAAGTTTGTTTTGGAGGACTATGGCATTTCTAGAGATTTCTATTCCAGGCTGCACCCTCATAATGTTTCTTAGTTTCTAATTTTTCCCCTTTACCATAGGTACTCATGATACCAAAATCCTATTGATTAGATTTGCACATCAACTTAAAGCCTTTTATTGGATAATTTTCCTTCACCTCGTAAGAAAATCCTTTTCATCCTCCTAAAGCAGTGATGTCCTTTTCACAATCAAGTATTATTATAACAAATTTTACTTTTTAAACTCTCTAAAAACCTTTCTTTTAAAATAGTTCCTTAGGTTAATGAACATATTTTACCTTAAAAATGTTGAGATGGACAGGCTTTCCCCCAGTGTTCCCTCAAAATGGTTCTCCTGGCCCCCTCTTTAACATACTGCTGTATTTTTCCACCTCTTCCCTATTTCTTTCTTTCTTACCCTCTTCCTATTTTTGTTCTTCTGTGGCTTTCCATGAACATTTTAAAATACATTTTAATAAGCACTAGCCAAAAGAGCCAAGATGAGCAAAGTCAGGGCGAAGGAAATGGGAGAGGGAGAAGAAGGAAGAAAGGAGGAACAGTGGGTGCTAAGGTCAGTCTTAAACTGGTTTCTGCAGCTGGTTCTCATTTCCAGGGCTGGACCAAAATCCCACAGTATTTTTACTAAGGTGACCAACTCAGAGAAAAGTGAAGGTCTTGGTGATAAAAAGTCTACAGTCCTAGAATCATAGATAATTGCTATAGTCTTTATTCACAGATATGGTGAATATGGGCTATTAAATGCATAGGAAATCTAGTCAATGAGGCCTTCTTCATTGTGTTGATATCTGCATTTTTAGGGTGTGACTGACACAGTATTTTAAAGTCCTCATTTACACTTTTTTTTTTAGCAGAAATCTATGCTGTTATATTACATATAAAAAAGCATAAAATGTTTGAAAATATAATTACCTTTTGGACACTAAGCAAGTGAGAAAAAGCATAAATATGTTGTTCTTTTCATTGCTACTTTTGACGTCTCAGCACATAAAAATTAACTAAGGGCCACCTTTTGTTATATTAGCAACAGTGACATTTTTAATTAGCTTCACTATCTCCATTTGTGCTTCGGTATGACACTTTTCAAAAGCCCAAACTCACATCAACTCTAGTTCCTTCCGCAAAAGAAGACAGAAAAGTCTTCCCATCCCTTGGATGCCTTGTGTCTCTCTTGAGGACTCTATTTAACAGACGGCCATGTTTGCTGGTCAACAAACCAGTTCCTTGAACAGCAGTGACAACATATAAACTGAATTCTTTCTTTATTTATCTGCATTCCAAAAATCATTTCTGTTGTGCTGCTGTCTCTGTAGTTTGCTTTTATCATACTGGCTGGGACAAGACAGGTTGGGGAGGTTTAGAAAATATGGGGTCTTAGCAAATATCCCAGGATGATAAAGTGATTTCAAAGAAGAACTTTTATTTTGATTGGCTACTGTATTTTCAATCTGTCATGGTTCCCTACTTCCATATAGGAGGACAAATTATTTGGGCCAAACAATACAGTGCAGTTTGGAAACAATTGGCTTTTATGGGCACAATCTTATTCTTTACATATCCATTTTTTTAAAATTGTGAAAATCGAGCCAATTTTTTTTCAAAACAATGCAGTTTCTCAAGACTCATGGAAAAGACAGCTTGAATTGAATATTTTTTTTTCAATTTCAGCTTATGAGGGAAAAGAGTTGGTTGTATAAATCCAGCATATATATTTGTCCAAGCGTTCATACATTGTGTTTTGAGTATTAGTGGAAAGAGTATTTTACTTGATGGGTTTTATCTTCTGGTTTAGTTCTTCAAGTTCCTGACTCCTCGTCCTATACTCATAAATCAAGCATATTCAGGCACAAAGCAGGTAATTGAGGGGAGCCATTCGCTTGGTAATTCCATCCTTTCTTTTGTGCACACATTTGCAAATGCAAGTGATTTGCATCTGGCAGACACCCTTGAGGGGCTTGTCTATCCTCCCGTCATTTTTAGACATCCAAGAAGTTTCTTTGTAAAACTCTCATTCTGTGATGCCAGATGGTTGATGCCACCCCACAACACCATATTTTGAGCAAGGAGGACCAGTTTAGCAGGTAGATGAAACAACACCCATTACAATTATTGTCACATCTCCCCGTTCGGTAATGGCAAAATGTACTTCTCATCACATGTTCATTCCAAACGCAAAAATGAGTAAAATTGATATGGTTTTCCTT
The DNA here is from genome assembly GCF_002007445.2 of Ailuropoda melanoleuca. NCBI lineage: Eukaryota > Metazoa > Chordata > Mammalia > Carnivora > Ursidae > Ailuropoda > Ailuropoda melanoleuca. Next base: position 115,336,848 of record NC_048219.1, read on the forward strand.
TTACACTAAGAATTGGGCACAGCTGCTCCCTTACAAACGTTAAAAGAAGAAAATACAAGATAATAACATCTTTAATTTCTCATGTTTCTCAGCATCTCTTAGAAAAAGAGCTTCCTGATACATGTCTCCGTGGCCTGAAAACACCTACGTTTGCTACGCTTTTAAGCACCACTTTCCTTCGTATTATAAAATGAGAGAGGAGAGATTTCTAGCAAACATAAAGACTTGGGGATACAAGGAATGGATCTGAAAACTTGAAATAATGCCTCGTCATAGTGTTCAATTCCATGATTTCTTCTACAGTCTTTCTTTTGATCACTTTTCTGTACCATTCATTTGCCCTGTCTGGCAAAAAGGTTGAACTAATAGCTGTGTGCATGGCAAATATTCAGTAAGCACAAACATTTTAAATACTTGCTAGACTTTCAGTTATTTGTTCTTTCCCATGAAATTAAAATGCATTGATCAGATAGGTAAGAGTGGTTAGTTTTGGACTGTACAATCTTCAAGGTTTTATATACACCATAAATTAATGTATAAGTACAACAAAATTAGGCATTTCTTACTTGACTGAAGAAACTTAAAATAAACCCAAATGTCTGAAACTATTGTTTCCCTCCTTCAAAAAGATTGGTTAAAAACTTCCCTGAGAACACCTTCAGATCACATCATAGACATAATACATAATTCAAGTTATTAACTTTTTCCATTTAGGCTTACAGATCTTATAGATGCAAGTCTTTTAAAAGAAGAACAAGATTTTCATGGAAAAATATGAATTATACAGTAGTTATATTGAGTCTTTATTGCTAATGCACAAGGGGTTCAGAACCGTAATGACGATATTGGGCACTTAAGTCATTAGGCTGTCATATTACAGCAAAATTATTTGTACTATATAATCAGTTTCCTTTTTTATATTACACAGATCTAAGCTTAGTTCATCTATCTTTGCCATTACAGTACTACTTTGTTGTTGTAAATACCTATTTTTTAAGGATGATTTGAGTATGTTCATTGTAGTTTAAGTTCATGTTTATTAGACCTTTGCTTTCTTAAAGCTGGGAAACATGATCAAGGGAAGTTTGCAATCTGCCTCACGGTGTCTTGTTTGATTATGTATTGCTTCACAGTGTCAATTGCTATATAGTTTATATTTTAAATACTTACATGCACAATAAAAATTTCAAGGGGAATGGGAGCCAGTTTTCTTTTTTTTTTCCTTTTTTCTTTTTTTCCTAGTAACATTTTCATCCTACTCATCATATTTAAGACATGATCTTGTTCTTAAAATTAAGGCAGAATTCTGTTGATATTCAACTTTTCTTTAGGGACTTTTAAAGATGAACATTTTAAAATGATGTCTGATGACTATTTTCAATAAGAACAAAGTCATTTGGAGGAAAAATAAAGTTGGTCCTGAAAGCTTCAGCTGAAAATCAAGGTGAATATGGCTTTGGTTTTGATAACTGGTTCTGGGGTTTCATAAGCCTATTAGAAATGAATATTATTATTATTCAACTAGTCAAGCTGCTGTCTCAGAATTCGCTTTGCTTGTATTCGAAGTCATGATGGATCGGTTGTTTTATTATGAAATCCTTGGGTTTATGGCACAATATAGCTCACCTGGCCCATAAAATGCTTGGGTTCCTTTGTGTGTGTGGTGTGTGTGTGTGTGTGTGTGTGTGTGTGTGTGTGTGTGTTTGATGTAAAAGTTGGGAGACATATACACTTCTGAGCTTGAATAATTTTTGGCTGAGACTATGTGAATTGATTCCCATACTGGGAAATGACATACAAGTAAAATCAGTAGTCTATTCAAATCATTGTACAGTCAAGTCAGCTAAATATATGGCAGTTAAGAGCAAAACCAAACCTCAAGTTGAACAAAACCAATTTATTCTGTAGTCAAGTTTATACTATGTCTGAATGTGTGTGTCTCCAACTTTTCTCCCCAGACCAAAACCATGATTTGGGGAATACATTGTAAGCCAGATAGTGCCTACCCAGTCTTTTCTATATTAAAATAGATGATCTGTGAGAATTTAAATTTTGTATTTTGCCATGAGTTTCCAAAAATGTACTTCTACTTAAAAGGAAGGTCAAGTAAGCATTGCCACTTTGAAATTATTATAACTGTCCTGAGCACAGGAAGCACAGATTATAAACTTAAAACACCTAGCCACTGAAAACCTATAGTTAAGCCATTCAGTCCTTCCAGATATATTTTAGTGTTTAGGAATAAAACCACTTGGCGAGATAACTAGCATGTTTCACAGGGGGCACACTACAACAGAGCAGCAATTGACAATAGGCATATTAAAATTCAGAAGTCTAATTATTGCAGATAAAAGAATAGAGTGTAACTCATTTGACCCATTCTAGCAACTTGAGATACAGTGAAAGTCATCTTGCTTTTCTCCTAATTGTTATCTGTCATGAATCACTCTGGATCCCCAGGTAAACGGTCCTACAGAGATGCTAACATAAAGTCAGGGGGAGAAAGAATTGGAAATACAACTCATATCAGAAAAAGTCTCTGGTTGTGGGGGCTCTGACTTCTGTCATGGGTACATGGCTTTGGGTTGAAAGCTTTCTCTTCTGACACATCCCCTCCTGCTGTTGCGATAAGACGCTCTCTGAGTCAGATCACGGGACCAGCTGCCTCGATGCCCCACCCATGGGCTCCAGGGAGTCGTCCCTACACTGACACATGCCCATGTTCAGACATGACACCCAGGGGCTTCCTCTAGAACTGCACTGCTCAATGTGACTGTCCGTAGCCACATGTGGTGATTGAGCATTCGAAGTATTTAGTGGGAATTGAGATGCGCTGGCTATAAGTGAGACATACACACCAGATTTCAAAGACTTAGCACAAGAGAAAGAATTTAAAATATCTCATTAATAATTTTTATAGTGATTACATGGAGAAACGATAATACTTCAGATAAACTGGATTAAATAAAATATATTATTAAAATTAAGGCCTCTGGTTCTTTTTTGAAGTGATTACTAGAATATTTATAATTACATATGTGGATGGTACTGGTTTAGGGGGTCTGCGATCTCAGCCACATGCTAGGCCAGAATCAGCCTCTCTAGGAACCTTAGCACCTGCCCCCTAGTCAATTTCTCTTTCTCTCTCTCTTAAATTGATACTGACAGTTGAGTTTATCACTCTTGTCATTCTTCTTATTGTTTGCCATGCAAGTTTTCTACCTTTACAATTTTTTTCCTTCATCTCATTCACCTTCCTCTTAATAAATACCATCTAGAACAATTTTAGTATATCCTTGGATGTATAAGTATCCTTAAAAGATATTTAGTGTGTTTTGTATATGAGTTCTCTTTTTCTTATTTAAATAGGATAGGACGAATAACAATGTGATTTCATATTCATATCTGTAAATAGGTAAATAAAGAAAGAATACCACAACTTTTTCTAGATGTTCAAGGTTTAAAGAAAAGGGCCTGGAGCCGGGGTCTGTTTCTCTTCTCAGATCTGTTGTGGATATAATTTCAGGCAATCTTTCAAAGATGATAACAATTATAATTTTCCTTCTTTATAAAATATTAGGTGGAAATTTACTTTCCTGGGTTTCATCCACACATTAAAAATGTTTAAAAAAAAGGAATTAGAGATTTTATTTTTCTAAAAAAGGTCTTCAGAGTATTCTTGTATTCATTCAATAAATGTATGCCAAGCACTTACCATTTACCCAGCACTGTTCTAGGTACTGGGATTAGAGTCTCCGGAAAATAAATACAATACAATAAAATACAGGCAAAAATCCTGCTCTTATGGTGCTAACATTCTAGTGGGGGGTAGGGGAAGATATGTCAAAAAAGGCAGTAAAAGATGTATTGGTGAGATAGTGATACTTAAAAACTTTAAAAAAAGAGAGAGAGATAAGGAACACCTAAGTGAGGAAGGCTTGTGATTTTTAATAGAGAGGGAGAAGCTGTGAGTGATGACATTTGAGGGAAGACCTAAGCAAGTGAGGAAAATGGCCATGTAGATTTCTAAAGAAAGAATGCTCAGGTCAGAAGGTACAGCAGCATGTGCAAAGGCCCTGAGTTAGGATGTGCTCAAGAAAGAGTAAAGAAGCCAATGTATCTAAAATTGAATTTCTACTGACAATAAGTATAACCAATCATCTCCATCTGGTGGTAAGGAAGCTTACCAAGAAGACACTCACTCTGAATTTTCTTTTACTCTACCCATCAGAGCTAATCTTGCTTGAAAGTAGTGAATATGGCCCTATGAACTGCAGCAGCAAAGCAAAGGGTCTTCTGTCTACTAACCTATTCCGTCACCCCTGACCTGCCCCCCCACACTCATAATTTAGCTCCTCAGATCTTTAGATTTTCTTTAGAACTGACATCCCATCCACAATTAATCAAGTGTTAAGGGTATTTAAAAATTTTTAATATAGAAAAGATGTTTTAGCTGTGATTATTAAAGGATACATTTGTGTGCCCTCAGGCTGCATGGCATGGGATGTACTTCTGAAATGATTGTGATAACAATTATCATTACATAAGGTAATGTTGCTGCCATATTTATCAAAGCAGACCTCCTGCCATTTCTATTTGGTTAGACACAAGATTTCAATCTTAAGGTAATGTATGAAATAAGAGACTTTTATTACTGTTATTTTTAAGTTATTATTATTAGCAAAAATGGTAGTAGTAACCCACTCCATACTTTTACCTGGAAGGGTTTATATGGGTGGCACATTTATTTCCATTAAATTTGCAATTAATAAACACTCATGCAGTTAGAGAATTTGGTAGACAATGTGCAAAAGTGTAAGAAAAAAATGAAAACTGTCTCAACAAAAAATTTCTAGGGCTCTTCCTATGTCATATGGACATGGCTCTTTACTGATAGCTACTATTAATATAAGCTTAACATAATTTTTATGTATGTACTCCAAATTTCTTCAAGTATCCATATTTTCTTTCTGTTTAGACATACAGGTATTGTGATTTTTAATTGTTAGTTTCCAAAGTCCAAGGACTATCTCCATTTAACTCAGTTTTATGGAGTTCAGAGCAATCTGTAATTTCTGTTAATGATGTTAAGGATGATGAAGATGAGGAAGAAAGGGAGAAAAAGGACAAAGATGGTAACCAACCTGTATACATACAAAGCACTGTGGTCTTTTACATAATAATATTTAATCCTTACAACACTGCAATTGAGATAATTATATCCCTATTATACAGATGAGGAAATTGGAATTCAGGGCCGTGAAGTCACACACTTTCTTAATGGTGTATCTGTGAATTCAAGATCAGATCTCTTAACACAAAAGCCTGTGTGCTTTCTACCATACATTTTGCTCAGACACTATGCAATTATTAAGCTTTTTTTTTTTTTTTTTTTTTTTGTTTACCGAACGCAGACCATGTGTCAGGCTTGATGAGAGTATAGGGAGTACCATTAAATTCCAAACTGTACCATGAAGATCTGCCTTGCCCCACCCTCATTCTTGACTTCAGCATGTATCCCAATGGTAGTTTATTTCATGTGGCCACAAAATTGGCAAAATAAATAAATTTGCCAAAATGTTATGTGACCCAGAGCACATAATTCTCAGTTGGCCATTCCCTCACAATGGAGTAATTAAGTTCAATTTTCCTTAGCAAGGGCTCTGTAACACCCCTCCCCCCCCCCAGCTTGCTTAGGCATTACATAAGCCAACACCTGTTTGTGTTGTCAGGAATGTTTTCAGACTAAAGTCCACAGGTGTTTTTTTCATTTTTTTTCTCCCATGCTATTGAATGAAAATAGCTACACTTGCTTTCTGATGACTAATTTAAGGGAATATTTCCTGGTGGAAATTTCCTAACTGAACTGCTTGACAAAACAGGGAGGGAGTCAGATCCTGCTAGAATATTTCTCTTTTACTCTTGGTTCTGCTTTGACAGTTTGAAGGATTAAGGGATAACAATGACAGTAGTTCTTATTATTACTCAAGTCTTACCGTGCCTTTCTCACCATCCACAGTGTCCCTGTTGGAATAGATGCTGATGACTACATCTGTTGTGTTATTAAAGTAGATCTTTAAGTCAAAATGAGGATGTGTGTGCGTCGCCTCATTTTGAGTTTGCTTAATGTTTCCAACCATATTTTAGAAATAAATCCCAAATGCTTTTTTGCTAAGTGCATTTTCCTTTCAATTTTAAACCTATGTGTATTTTAAAGGTCATTTAATCTGCTCATTTCCAGTTCCTCCGGTCTTAAATCATCACTGTGTTATTTTATGTAAGAGGTACTTAATGTTTCAAGAAGCTTTCAGGGACCTTAAAAACCCAAAGACATTTTTTTCCAAGACCAGAAGTTCTACTTTGTCAAGCGTAAACATTCTTGAAGAAAACCAAGATCTTAGCCTGTTCAATAGTCCAAAAGTTCGAATTTCAGAGGAGTTGGAACTCGGTGAAACGCATTTTCCCATCCACAGCTCAATCCTCTCTATCCCCTCTTAATTTAGGCTGAAACACATGGAGAGGATATCCAGCAAAGCGCTCTCCTCAGTGACATCTGTGTCAGGAGGGGTGTCCTTACAATTGGCAGCAGGATCCTCTCCCCCCAGGGAAAGGGAAGGCTTAAAACCCCAAATAATAATAATCTATTACAGATTTCAGATTGCCAAAAGTTAAAGAAAAGGATAATAGCAGAACACTTAGCATTGCTACATGTCAAAAGAAAGGCTACTGTAATTTCCCCTTTGGGGTATGTATTTTTCATATTATTATGCATAATTCTGCATATAAATGTAAATATATTTCCATATTCTATTCAAAACTCTCTAATTCGAAATATGTAGAATAAAACAATTGTATGAATTCACTTAGATTCAAATATAAAATTCCTGGTCACTGGAAGAACTGGGCCAGTAGTGGGCGCCTACAGCAACAAAACTAGCTCCCCGGGAGCAATCTTCTGGATTTAGGGACAGTGTTTCTAGTCAAATTAAATCTGGGATTAGAAAGACATAAGAATTTTCTGACAAAAACCCAGAAATGGTAACTGAGAAACTTGAATCGAATCTTTACCTTTCTGCTCCTTCCTAAGTGGCTTTAGGCAAGTGGCTTAAACAATTTGGGTGTCTTTTTCCTCATCTCAGAAGTGAGGAGCACTGACTCTATGTTCCCTCAAGTTCACTCCAGAGAGAGTTAATATTTCATGTTTTGCTCCGACACAATCTGTGCCCAAGAATGGGTTATCTGATGGTCAAAAAACAAGAAAAAGCTTGGCAATTTGATTACAGTGAACTCATCTAGAAAAATAAAGATTTGAGATAATAACTGGTTTTTGACAGAAAGTAAATCTCCTGTCACTATTTTTTAATGGAAAGAAGAGCTAATCTGAAGGTGTGGCTGGAAAGCGGAAAGCAGGGTCATTTGGCACACACACAGTGACCACCGTCTCAATACAGGACCCCAGATAGTTTCCAAATGGACAACAAATAAAGCAGCCGGGATCCTGAGCACATCAAGTGTCACAGTGATATGCGCCTTTATGGGTCTTTTCCTATTTTTTCCCCTTCTTTAGAAATGTACGTTACGAATTATGATTATTGCAATGGAGCCAAGTATTCACCGGGCTCCAGCTAGATCTTTGTTTAGCGAGCATAAGCTCACTGCCAGCTGCAAACTGCAGCTGTCTGTCAGCATTTGTGAGGACAAACTGCTCCACTATCCCTGAACACTTAGCCATAGACTGCATACTGTGTCCGCAGATCTGCTCAGCATACTCCGTGCATTTTCAGTACACTTCTTGTGGGGGACGGGCTCAGCAGTTCGCACGCACATTTTGGCGCAAATAGCTAGAAGCTTATGTCAAAATGATTCCTCTAATAGAAGGTTCTGTCCCACTAAAACTATTTTGTGAGGGACTAACTGACTGGCCTGACATTTCCTGATCTTTCTCTGACAAAAGCATGGGAGGCTGCCACTCTGACAAGTAAGTGTTCTTCAGGACATTGTGACCCCTGCAAAGAATGCCAAGAGAGCAGAGCCGAGGCCAGGAGCCTGTCTCAGAGCGAGGGAATGTGGGAGTGAGAAGGCCACAGGCAAGGGGCAAAGCCAGAGGAAGGGCATGGCCCAGGGTGCTGAGTGCAGCCATTCTCCTGGGCCATAGCATGGGGCAGGAGGCAGGAGGCAGGACTCAAAGGGATCCTTATCTCGGGAAAAACCCTAATCTAGAAGTTTCAAGTAAACTTGGAACAGTGTTGCTTAATAAGGGGCTTTGAAGAATGGCATATTTTGCTAATGTAGCATTTACCACCCTTCTAAGCAAAATAAATAAATAAATAAATGAATGAATAAATAATTTCCAGCCACACTTAGGATAAGAGAAAAACTGGCAGCACCATCCCACATTGAATTCAGCATTTGTAGAGTTAACCAAAATCTCCCCCATTTTATCGAGTGACTCATGTGAGCTGGAAGGATCATTTTTTAGAGGGGTGACAATTTTAGGAATACCCTGAGAATTATGCTAAGAATTTAGGATTACCCTGCTTCCCCCAGGCATTTAGATACAATAAACTGTGAGCTTCTTAAGGAGTACAAACTAGGACTGAAGTTTCTTTGGGCCCGGAATGTTCCTAGGACACTGCAGAAAGCATGAGATATGATCAGTCAGTACTTGTGGAAGGTATGTTGTTTAGGTCTTGTTTAATAATAATATTTTCAAATAAAAAAATAAATCTGGAATTCTTCCCACTCACAGGGTATTATGAGAACTGCTCTTTGTTATGTAAAAGCATAATTTCAGTAAGAAATGTGCCCTCTTGGGAAGAAAGGAACAATGCAAAGTCAAATTAATAATAAAATTGTACAATACATAGCATATGGCCAAAGTTGGCCTGAGTCACTCACTGGAGAAAACATTCTAAGGTTTGGGAAAAGTCACATCCCTGGGGGGGGAAGGGGTAGTGCTGTGTGTATCTGTGGGCAGGGCAGCAATGACCCAACATAAACACTTTCTTTCCCACAACTTAAACATACACACAATACTTAAAATAGTTTCATTCAGGGGTAGAAACCATGAGAGTCACAGGATCATTAAACAATAGCAAAACTCTGTTAGCCCATGATCTTTCCATATTCAAGAGGATTGTAAAATAAAAACAAGACTCTGCAAGGGATCGATATTTTCCAAAGGAATAGCGTCTTACAGTACAAGACTATTTGGCTTGCTAAGTGCCTTCACTTCTCTCTGTGTTATAGTTTGCTGCTTCCTTCATTGAGAAACCTTTTTGCTGGATGTGTTACATACGATGAGCTTGGGTGTTATAATAAACAGAGAGGAAGGCTCAATAATGTATTTCAGTTAGGAAGAAGCACTTGAAAGAAATTGGTTTTGCTATACACATGATGTGAGCCAATCAATAGTGGTTTAGTCTGACAAGCTCTGTCAATATCCATTGTCACAGTTCAGAAAGTCTTTAATGGATAGTTCTTCGAAACCCAATGATTTCAACACATGTTCAAAGTCTTGAAATATACTCTACCTGGCAGAAATTAATCACAGATAAACTCTTGGCGTTGTATACAAGTACTTTTTTTTTTTTAACTGAGAGCCAATTAGCAGTGAAAATTGTATCTATATTAATATATATTTAATGTTATGTAAATTAATATATATTTAATTTATACAACAGCTAAAGTTATAATCTAATAATACCAGATACATAATAAATGCCCAGTAAATATTGAAAAAATAAGAGATACTGGGATGGAAGTTGAGGAGGGCATTTTTCATACCACCTGTTCTGTTCACTTACTGATTATTACAATCATAACTGTGATAGAAAACATCTATCATAACCTCATAATTCATAACTGTTAGTGTTTATTGAATGTTTATTATACACTAGATATTGTGCTGGGTGCTTTGCAAATAATGGGGCATTTAATTTACACAATAGTCCTTGGTGTAGATAGTATCAGCCCCATTTAGCAGATGAGAAAATAGAGACAGAAAGAACTTACATTGCTTGAATAAGATCAGACCTCTGTTAGATGACAGTTGAGATTCAAATTCAAACCAAAACGTGTAGTATTCAAAAGAGAGAGAAGAAATGAATTAGAGAGAAAGAAATATAAATTTGGTTTTTTTGAAAGAAGCAACATTAGCTGTTGGAAGGAGGCCATAGATTAGTGGCTCTTATCTGCTTTCTCTCTAAATGCTGATCCTGAAGCTTTATTCCTATGAAGCAACCAGGAATAAAAGAAGCCGACTCTGGGGTTGGGCAGAGAGAAGAATGAAATTTCCTGGCTTGGCTGAGAGAAGTGCTAAGGAGTTTACAGATGAGAATGCATGTGCTCATACTATTGTGGGCTGGCTGTAGGTCTGTCTGTCTTTGAAAAAGATTGTATGATGACAGGAGTCAAGGACTGAAAAATGGAGAGATCTGGCTAGGTTGCTAGCTTGTTTGCTTTAAAGGGAGTCCCAATCCCCGCACCCCCCCCCCGTCTCTACTTCTATATTTATTCCTGTCTTGCCACATACAGCACCTGGAGCATGGAGAGTGATTCTCATATTTGCCCACAGCCCAAAAACAGAAGAGCTCAGTTTGTGCTCGCGGTGGTGACGGCTCTGTGCAACCCAGATGCCGTCTTCAGCTGTTGTGACTGGCCATCCGGAGAGTATTCAGCCATCAACTCTGTTGCTGTCCTGTGATTCACGCATCTCACCTAAGGCAACTCATTTTCCCTTTTAGGTCCATAGTGATGCACACCACCTAGAATGATTTCAGCCAGCAGTTTAAGTACAGTGGATAATTTAAGACCGTAGGTTGGAAGTATCGCAAGTACTTGACTATAGTGGGAGGCTATTGCCGTCTCTCTACGTCCGTAGAACTTTGACAGCATTGCCAAACAGATGGACAGGCAGGCCGTGGGGCAGGTTAGGAGTTCCCATGGGCTCAAAATCAGGCAGCCCTGCATTTGGTTTTGCCGCTGCCACTTATTTGCTACGTGACTTAACCTCTCTGAACCTCAGATCCTCATCTGTAGACTGGACAACAGTAAGAGAACCCACCACGTTGAATGGTTATGAGGATTAAATGAGACGTAACATACTTGGTACAGTTTCTTGTCACGTTGCCAGTAGTCTAAAGACATTAGTCATTATTAATAATATATGTGATATTAGGACGATCAGATTGGCTAGTTAAAGTAGAAATTGGGTCTGCTTTAAAAAGATTAATACTATATATATTACAACACTTAGATTTAAGAAAAGGTAAATATATATATTTATTTATATATCATATATAAAAATGGTAAATTACATATATCTTATATATATAAATTGAATTTTTCCTACTATCTAAATAAATACTTCAGTCCACCACTTCCTCTCAAATATTATGTAGCTTAAGATTTCTCTCAAACTACCTATGCCTGTAATATATATTTTTATGTCCTAGTTCAAATGTTTATGTTTAAAAAATTCAGGATACATTGTAGCATATTCTTGATCACACATAGGGCCAGGAGTTTAGAGATTAAAGAGAAAGCTTCAAAGTTGTCATATATTACTCTCCTCTATACCCTCTAAGAATACATTCTCACAAAGGTACAAACAAATACGCTCGCACAATATGTAGTTGTAACTCTCTCTATTTCTGTCCATCTGCAAGGAAGATTTAAATACCACCCACCCAATTCAAATACTGCTAAGCACCGTCTAGTATCTGAGTCAGTATGTAAAATCCGCATTGAAATTGCCCAATACTTTTAAATATGAATATCATTTCATTCTACAACTTGGCTTTTTTTCCCCATAGAATTCTAAGTGTTAATTTCCTAGAATCTTGCCATGCTGTTACCTCTAGGGTGGAATTGTCATGCCTCCAAACTCTATTGTTATTTTATTTATTTATTTATTTTTTATTTTTAGTCTCTGATGTTCACATTCATCTAAAGGGCTCTTCTCATTTGAATTGGCTATGGCCTGTTTTCTGTCACCAGCAGAGAACCCATTCCCGTATTTAATATACGATCTTTTCTCGTGGAAAATATATTTCTACTATATGGTGCCCTTTGTCTGGATTAATGCCCTATGTCGTTGTTTTTTTTTCTTTTTTTAGTCATTTCACTTTCAAAATCATCTACTGCCTTAGCTCAGTAACCACTTACTTTACGAATTTATCAAAGTTTTGAACAAGTGACAAAGTTTTATTGACACTGTATCAAGTCATAAGAAGACAAGAGAAAATATCTAGTCAGTAGAAGATGCCTTGATGATCTGAATCTTTACATCTTATACTGCATCTGATTCCATTTCAGAAAAAAAAATGTATCATTTGTCTTTACACACACTATAGATTTTTGCTATTTAGGTATATTTTCTCTTTGTTCTTTCCTTTTTTTTCTGACTATGTAGTATTTTCATAACCTTTGAAGCAAATATCTTTTGCAATTCTGGTTCACAAAAAGAAGACTGATACACTTAAAATTGAAGGCAAATTACATCTGTGGTAATGTTACTCAATATTTGCACTACAAAATTGAAGTTAGCAGCATCATCACCCTCATCAAGAAGGTTATATAATTCAAAGCTATACTAAACGCTATAAAGAGTTTAAACAAAACGCCTTGACATACTATAAAATACATTATCAACCTAAACAGATCTCAGATATACTCTCAGCAAAGCAACAATATTAGGCCTATACATGAAAAACAATGAAGATTTACATCATAGACAGATGAATGCATTAGAGGTAGAAAAATGGATACATCTATTACTGAGAAAAGTGGTCATGGAATTTCCATAGGGCTGAATGACGGGGACATGACAGTCAACTGTCAGCTCTTTATCGACACTGAAAATGGAAAAATATGGTTAGATTTGACCATTTATACTAGATAATTGAGTCTAAAAGTAAACGTTTTTCATTGTATGAATTCTCACTTCTCTTTAAATTGGTAGATAGCATCAATATGAATCATGGATAGATATCGTCCACACACCCTTCTGTTTCGAACTGATCATTTATTTTGTATTCCTAAAATATCTAAGCAGGAATTAAGTGGTTAAAACAAAGCACTGCTGTTAAAATGCTCTGCATTCCCTCTTCCAATTATTTCCAGATTTAATCGTGATTTGTGTTTCAAGTAAGTCACTTAAAGTTTCAATAATTTAGTTTCTCAGGCTACAGGTTGGGGGTTGAAAGTATGACTTCTATTTACATTGAGCAAGTGAAAGAAAGAGATATTAAATGACCAACAGTATATTAAACCCAAACTTACCCTTTCTGCCCACTCTGACACAGGGAGTTACGTGGAAAGTTTTGCCAGCTCTAAAACCACGTGCTGGAGAGGGCAAAGCAGTATATATTATAGCTTCATGAATTAGCCCAAGCATTGATGCCCTGTAAAGGAATCAGGCAGGAGGCTGTAAAAGAAATTTTTAAAACTTGATTTCTCTTTTCAATAAATTTTGGGTAAGGCGTTCTTGTTTCCATAATTTAGAAAGTGGTACAACAGGGCAATTCCTGATATAAGAAGGTCATAATTGGAAAATAGGAGTGGAGACAATGCAGAACTCTGTTATGTAATCCATGTGAGGGTTTGAGAAGTGTTTTGGAATCTCTTGGGATTAAGAGCCTGATATAACTTTATTTTGTCATTTCGGTGTGGTAAGATGATTGTAACGGCCGCCAGCTTTGCCTTGAACCTCCTCCTAGACTCACAGTGTCGGGAGATCCCAGCGGCTAATACAACTATCTATCTGCACTGATGTCGTTCCCTATGTAAAACCTCACCAAAAAAGGGACAAGTAGCCTAGATAGTTGTTTGTTATAGCATTTCCTTTAGTAACATTTCTGAAACGTTAGCTCTCCAGTATTTCCAAATTTAAAAAAAATAATAATAATAACAGCATGTAAGTGTAACATGGGAATACCGCGAAAACAGCAGTTTGGCAGGAAAAGGGGATATTTCAAAATAAAGTCCCCAGCAAGAAAAATTCTGGCAGATGCACAATTCTGGATCATATTATCCAAACCGTTGGATTCTGGAAAAATTGAGGGTTTTCTTTTGTGGTTCTCATCCCTTAATAGACTGGTAGTGAATGTTCCTCGTCCAAACTGTGTTGATTCCCCCTCCCATTACTAAAGTTGAAAAATAAATATACAAAGAGCACTCGGTAAGATAAGCTTTCTCACCCTTAGAGGTGGTTTTAACACCAAAATGGCCATGTCCAGTATAAACCTTGTGTTGTGCTAATGCCTATTTTCATATGCAATATTTATCGAAGATCATCTTAAAAAGCCCCCAATCCTTGGTGTGAGCATGGCATAACATATAGAGAAGTTGAATCACTATGTTATACACCTGAAACAAATGTAAAATTGTGTGTCAATTGCACTCACATAAATTAAAAAAAAAAAAAAAAGCCCTAGATTCTAACTATCCCTTGGTGTGAGCAGCTTTAAGGGCAATTAAATCTCTCCGTGGGTTAAGAATGGTGCTCAGAGCTAATGCCTTTGGCCTGTGTGTTGAGACTTAAATTGTATATTGTTATTGAAAATTCTTAGGCTTTCAAAAATACTCTGGGCTTGAAAGAAAAGATCACCCATCAGTGGAAAAAAGAGAGGAGGGCATAAAGGAAATATAAGTAAATTCTAGAATACCTGGAAAGCTAATCCAATTCAGGTTAACTTTTTGTGGAGGTAAAAATATGTAGAATTAAGAGTGATTCCTCTGTAAATCAGATTAAATGCTATAGCATTTAAACCCGTATTGCTTTAGTCTCTTTTCATTTTTGAATAAAAAGTTTAAATGGGAATGGAAAAAAAACTGCTCATTGGCTTAACATAAATCTTTAAATTGCACTAAACTTCACCCTCAAAAAGTAGTTGAATCTCCGAGGAAAAAGAAAAGGCTGAATTCTATTTTTCATAAATGATGGATTATTGTACCACACTGTGTATTTTCCAGTAAAGTGTCCTTTTATTTGCACTGTGTGATTACAAGTTTCTAAAAGTATGTGTGGGGTCACTTGGGTGCTGTGGGAAAATGGAAGGAACACTGTTCTGTTAAAATCAGTAGTGAAATCAGAAGCAAACTATGCCCTGATTATCATAGGCATGTGTTTAAATTTTGCCTTCCTTAATTGGTGATGTTGTATTTACTTAAAATGAACAATTTGGCAAGTTTTTCTCCCTTGACAACAGAAAAGCGTAAACTGTTTTATAAGTTTGGCTGTTAAAATCAGATTTGTAAACCACAATATTCAAAGACTTTTACTGCTGTTTACAGGGACCCCATGATGGACTTTGCTTTATAACCATGTGCTTTTTACATTTTTAGTTTGTATTTATAACGCTTTCAAGTTATTTGCTTAATAAAAAGTATGCTATATATTATAGCCATCTATTGCCTTTAACTTCTGCATTACTCTTCTTAGAACAAAATGAGTGGAATGAGTGATGGTAAAGGTCTTGTAATTTGACTTGTCATCTGAGGATGATTATTTATGGCATCAGGAAATAGAAGTGGACACTCTAGTCTGTCTCCAGGAAAGTCATCCTCAGAGGCAACTTTAGAGAGTTGGGCTGGGTTAAAACCAGTGTGATCACACCCAGGACCCTGCTACTTTCTCAGTGTTTGTGAGAAGGAAACAAGACAAAGCATTTAAAAATATTTTTTCACGTTCTTTGAAAAACTAATGTACCTTACATATATGTCTCACATGTAGACCAGATGGTGATATTGAAACAGTATATATGTTTCCTATTTTATATATAAAATATTTTGTATATATTTCATAAGTGTTTTATATATATTTTATATATAATATTATAAAGGTAAATATATAAAATATATAAACATATTATATAAAGGAATATTTACACAATTATGTAAATATTTCCATTAAATATGTTTCTATATATTTAAATATACATTTATTCATATATGTGTTAAAATATATATAAAATATGTAAAACATACATAATATAAAATATACAAATATATTTTATGTTTATATATAATATATGCTTTAAAATTTTAAATATTTTTATACTTTATATATTTAAAATTATATATATTATACAAATATTATATATATAAAATTAAGAATACTATCACCAGAGTACCTAAGGGATTCTGAAAGATATAACTCATATATAATTAGTTTCATAATCTTGCATTCGTACTCTATGTACTTTCTAATCACATCATTTTAAGTAGTTCTAAAAAGGCAGGAAAAAAATGCCTCCTTTGATTCTGTGTTTCTTGGCATTCTGTCATGGAAAGTGACAAGATTTTGAGGTGAGACTAGAAATAGAAAATATTACTTTTCGTACCCTGTGAAAATTCAGATTGATTAGGCCATATTATTTCAAAAGCAGACTTGAGACCAAAATTACCCTGAGGAAATTTTTTTTTTCCTGAAGGCAGTTAAGGGTTTGTTTCTTCAGCCTCCAGTACTAGAACCCAGACCACGGGGCTCTGATAGAGCTATCATTTGAAGCAGATCATATACGACTAGTGGTCACTGCAGTGACTGGACCCAGATAAAAACTGATAGGATATGATAGTATATCCATAGTATGTGCGCGGTACATTAAGATGCTCAGAATGACTCTCTCAATCATACAATTTTGGATCAGTTGATGCTGGCTATCCATGGTCCTATGAAAGCATTTGTTGCTTGCATGGGTTCTAATGGTATGTGCTGTTTTTCCAAAATGATCTGAGGTCAATTCCTCTTCGAGATTCTTAAGTCTGGTACTTCACACTCTGCTGTACCATAATTACATAGGCCATATGCATTCTTAACCACTACAGTGAAATCCAGCACTGCCATGTAGACATGAGGTAGTCAATTTGTGTTTATTTTTTCATCATCTAGTATCACTGTCCAGAAATACAACGTGAGCCACATGTGTAATTTAAAATCTTCTGGTAGCCACATTTTAAAAAGCAACAAGAAATATGTTCTAATAATATATTAGTTTTAATAATATACTTATTTACCAACAATATCTAAAACATTATTTCAATCTCTGGCACAGCCTGCATTTCAAGTACCCAACTGCCCCAAGTGACTAGTGGCTACCATGTTAGACAACACAGGTCTAAAGCAGTGCTTCTTAATTTTCAGTTCAGATACACATGGAAAATATTTATATAGTCCACTGGAGTAAATGGGAAGGACTGCTCATAGTCAACAGTAGCTGCCCCCAGGTCTCAGGCTGCATCATTCCTACTCAATTACCCTGAGTGCTGAGGGCATCCGTAACTCTAACCCTATAAAACTGGTATGCCAGGCACAACAGTTGGCAATCTCTGGTCTACAACAGTGATTCCCAGCCTCTTCAAGTGATAGACCCATTGACCTTCCTTCCATGATAATGGTTGTACTTTTGTAACCAATTCCTTTAATAAATAGATAGCAGTAAGATACTGGGTAGATGATAGATCAGATATATATGTTATATATATATAAATATAATATAAATATATACTACTTACTACTTACTATATACAACCACTACATATATATATATATATGATTTGTGAAGAGACGTATTATTAAAATAATAAAATTGTTTTCTCCTTTTTTTTTTTCACAGTTTCTTTACATTTTCTTAGGGTGTGAGTAGACCTTCCACCACTAGTAAATGAGAACTTAAACAGATCCTGTAACTTTTCCCTTCAGTTTAAAGCAGTGATTCTCAACAGGGAGCAATTCCCCGCCCCGCCCAAAGGAGACAGTTGTCTGTGTCTGGAGACATTTTTGATTGTCATAACTAGGAGGGGGTCTTACTGGCGTATTGTGAGTAGAAGCCTGAAAAGCTTCTCAACATCCTACTTGTCCTGCATAGGACAGCCTCCTATTTCAATAAGACTTGTCTGGCTTAAAATGTCAATAGTGTCAGAATTTAGAACCCTGCTTTAACGTAAGAGAAAATATTATGGTCCAGTTAACTGGCACGTATTATCTCAATTCAGTATTTAATAGTACCTAATCCCACATGATAAACAAAACTTTGAACTAAAATTCCAAGGGTGCCTGGGTGGCTCTGTTGGTTAAGCGCCTGCCTTCAACTCAGGTCATGATCCCAGGATCTTGGGATCGAGCCCTGCATGGGGCTCCCTGCTCAGCAGGGAGCCTGCTTCTTCCTTTCCTCCCCACTCATGCTCTCTCTCGCTGTCTCTGTCTTTCTCTCGCAAATTAATAAATTAAATTAAATTAAATTAAAACGCCACTCTTCAGCTAGCTGGGAGGAAGGCAAGATGTTTTCCTCTTTCTGTCCTTAGCTTTACATTTTACCCCAAATCCCCATCTTGCTAACATGTTTGCAACTATTCTGTGGTCAAAGCTAGGGGCAGGAGGATACAAACATGTTCTTATTTGACCACCATAAGGTTTCTCATTCTCTGGGCCAGGTAGACTTCTATAGTAGATATTCTCCTATAAGTACTTTTGTGGATTCCTTGGAGACCCCACAAGGAACATTTGACTTCAACTCCTCTAATTCAGGCAATTTATTTTCTTCCAGTTGCACACCTCTCCTGTCTCTCTCTTTTTTTCTTCTCAGATCCTCAGGAGGAGTTAGGATGGTTCATGTCTAGCTCTCATACAGTGATAACTTAGCAAATATTTTATACCGCATAACTACTTCAAAAAAACTTAGTTGATTAAAACTGTTCTACTTTAAATGAGTAACTGAGCTCCTGATAAATATATATGTATATATATATTTGCTTTCCATTCGTTCAATAATACTCCAATAAATTAGAATACCAGATAAAAACCTTGTGAGACTGTTCCCATATCCAAACTTGACCTTGGACAAATTACTTAACCTCTTTGTCTCAGCTTCTTCCTCTCTAAAATGGGTAGAATTATTTTACACACTTCAAAAGATCACTGTGAAAGTTGATCCAACAAATATTGAGTGAACATTTACATTCACATGCTAAGCAATGTTTGACATATTGGGGAGACATTAGTGAACAATATTTACAAAAGTTTACAAAAATCCCTGCCCACATGGAACTTACATTGCAGTAGAATTAAGTTAAATCATGTTAGATGATTAGGAAAGTATCAAACATGTAGTGGGGTCTCAATACATTTTACATACATTATTATTAACCCAATTGAATGATGGGCTTATTCTAAAATATGATTTGAGAGGAAAAGAGCCTCTACATACCTAAGAGAGTGCCCCTAATTTTCCCATAATATCATCAACTGGGTTAAGACAAGGGAGGGCCGGTCAAGATCTATTATCTTACAGAGACAATGAATTCTTATCAGACATTAAGAATAAAGTACCTTGAATGTATTTAGACTCTATACTTAATGAAGGTCCAAAACTGAAGTGTTCTGTTCATCATGGAATTCACAGCCTTTAGCTTGGAGCCTGATGATCAGTAAACACTCAGCTAGGGGCGCCTGGGTGGCGCAGTCGTTAAGCGTCTGCCTTCAGCTCAGGGCGTGATCCCAGCGTTCTGGGATTGAGCCCTACATCAGGCTTCTCCAATGGGAGCCTGCTTCTTCCTCTCCCACTCCCCCTGCTTGTGTTCCCTCTCTCGCTGGCTGTCTCTCTCTGTCAAATAAACAAACTAAAAAAAAAAATCTTTAAAAAAAAAAGTAAACACTCAGCTAATATTTGTTCAGGAATGAATTCGACACACACCTAACTTTGAAGATAGAGCTTAGGATAGGAAGCTGAGGATAGGGGACCAATGAAGACGTGGAAAAAATCTGAGGCAAATTTGTTTCAGAATTTTACCTAGAACTGGTGGTAATTTCACATCAATAAGAAAAATAGGAAATATCTATTTCAGAAAAAGAAATCACTTTGAGTTAACATAAGAAAGAAGATTGACAAAATTATTTGGGCCAGCAGGACGTTTGAAAATTCCTGAATTACCTACAAGGAGTGTAGAGTCATAATTAATTGAAATTAACATTCTAAGAGTTTTTCCTTTAATTTAGATGAATTTTTCTTTGACCCTAATTCTGTGTATGGATACAGATAGGTGGAATTATGCAGATAAAGGTTATCATGTTCAATCTGAAGAAATGAAAGTGAAAATAAGTTGTGAATGTATGGAACTAACCACATTCTCATTGCACATTCATGTGGCAAGAGAGCTAATATTTTCATACAGGCAAATTTTTACTCATATGCTGTATCCAAACAGAAGGGCTTGAGCTATTAATTCTGGTAGTTCTATAACTCCTGCTTTCTATTCATATTTGAATAAAGTAATAATCATAAAGGAAAAATTTACCAAAAGCTTTTTTTTTATCTCCAGTGTTCAGACTGCATCATAGTGCTTCCGATACAAGCGACAAAAACCGAGTTAAAAGCAGATTAAAGAAGTTTATCACCCGAAGACCTTCCCTGAAAACTCTGCAAGAAAAGGGACTTATTAAAGGTACAGGACATTTTATACTTTTACTGTAACAGTGATAAATGAATATGCCTCTGTGTCCATAGCTATTCAGCTCTAAAGAAATATTAGGATATTTTATTCTTTTTAGGTTGCTTATTGAATGTTCTGCTCTACAACAAAGGGGGAAAAAAAAAAAAACAAAAAACTGTTGTCCAGAAAACTAATCCTGAGAAAATAAAGGTTGCAGCACAGTATCATTGAAAACAATACCTAGTTTTGCCCTCAGTGGAGCTGGACTGCACCGAGGGTTAGAGGAAGGTATCCTAGTGGCCTATTAGAATGAACCCATGTCACCATGTGCCTGGACAATACAGCTGGACCCCTGTTGCCCCAGCATGGTTAATAACAGCTTCCTTTTTACTCTCAGAGGTGTTCTGATTTGGAGAATAAATTACCTGATCACCCTAGTGATTTAATACCCAATCATTTCTCAGGAACAGGGCAAAACAGACCTGAATATTTTCAGCAATACTTAGCATGAGAATTATTTAGATAGGTTATTGTAATAACTGTCTGACCTATCCATTTCAGTCCATTTTTAAACAGGGGAACTTATCACAAGAATCATCTGGCCTTTTGAACCAATTGTGGAAGGTGAAATTTTATGAAGCATGAACATACATATAACTAATAAGGAAAATTCTTAGAATGTAAGCATTTGGGGGTAGAACTAGCACGTGCTTTGAATCAGGCTTTCCTCAGACTTTTACTCTGAAGATGTAGTTTTCAGGGCCACAGACAGTATTGGCTCCTCTAGAGATTCAGGTTCATATAATAAGACACCAGTACCTTCAGCTCTGTCTGAGAATGCACCCCATCGGTTATCATTTTCTTTGAGAGGATTCTGTTGCAGGTTATCTGCCACTTTGGAAAAAATAGAAAACCAAATTAGTAGCCCAAACAATCCCAATTTGACATAAAGTCCAATTTTTCATGACTGTGGAAAAACCGAAAGGGTTTCAATTCAGTGGCAGGGTCTGGCCCTAATCGAAATGTGAAAGAATTCACTTCATTGCTCTAGCAGTGGCCTCAGAAAGCAGCAGAGGGACTGGATGCCTAATACAGTTTTCATACTGACGTCATGGAACCACTGAACACACTCTGATGTGTACATTTCCTATCTTAGCGCTCCATTAAATTTCCACCATAGCTGACCAATGAGTCAGTATTCATTAGTAGGGCTATGGAAAATCTATGTGAAATTCTGATTTGATAAGCTCCCATTGTTGTCTTCAGCAGAATTTTCTTCCAAATACAGATCAAGTTATGCAAATATAATCACTTCTTGGTCTTGTTTCAATTTTAACTGTGAATTTTTAAAAAGCATTTACTGATATATTTTTTTTCTCTTCACTGAGTAAAAAGCATTAAACCAATTTTTAAAAATACAGGCCCAGTCAAATTTAGTACTTTAAGTCAATTTTCTTAGGATATTTAAGGCAAAGACTTCGGAAAAGCAATGAAATCATTGTTTTTGATCAGTTACGAAAAATTATATAAAATCAATGAATGATTAATGGTTAAATGGTTTCTCCAAGTAAAATGACTTAACTGTCTCAAGGAGAAGAATTACTCAGAAAGAGAGATAACCACCTTTAAAATTGTCCTCAGTGTACCTGCCCTCAAGAAGGTGGATCAAATTCTTTCGACTGGCTTATCTGCTAGATCTGGAATAAAGTCCTCCACAGCAAGGTTTCGGAAAGCTGTGGTGACAGTTGGACTCCTGAAAGTGTGCTTCCTGACACCTGGGAGGGACTCTGCAGGGCCATACCTCCCTTTCAAAGGGCTTCTTTCTCCTTTATGTAATGTTACCAGCAGGTTGAGAGGCCTGAGCTTTGATTTCAGCCAGCCTTTACCGAGCAACCACCAGGAAGCAGGAAGGGCTGTGCCTTCTTGACTTTATAATGCCCAGCAGAACAATAACCACAAAGCACTTTAGGTGAAAAGAGAATTGTCCTGATATGACACAGTCTGAACTCAGACACAAACCCTTCCTTCAATATCTATTTTTTGGACTCATGGAGACCTGGCTAATATGTGATTTCCTTGGCTGGAAGCTAGATCTGGAAACAGTCCCTTGATAGGGCTGTGTTTTCTACTTTCTTTAATATGACTAATGAGAAGGGTACATTAGAATGTCCAAAAAGGGTCAGCAGGTAATTATGGATGATAACTTAATGGAAAGAAATCTTAATAGCTCAGGTGGGTGTACCATTCACTGCACCATGGCAATGCTGGCTTCTGAAAAGCCTTCAGTTTCTCCAAGTGCTTTCACATTTGCCAAGGGAGTGGCAAGTGCCTTTCAAATGTGTGAGTTTATAACATTGAGTGTCTCATCAGAAATAAAACTCAAATCAGTTAAATATGTAAATGATAGGCAAGAGGGTACATTTTAGGGTGGTAGGTGTGTTTGTACATATTTTCTGCTTGGTTTTGAAACTGAGGTAATAGCTGTTGATGAAGTGTTGGCCAAACTACCTTATAAAATCTTTCAAATAACAGCATTGACATCCAAGGATAGAAAACTCTCGGCTATGCAATTTCTAGGAAGGATAACAACTGTTTTGTTTTTCTAGGAGGGACTATTATTTCCTTATATCAAAATGATAGAATTAGAGAGGATTGTGTTTAGAAAGTAGTTTCTTTCATCTTCATGTGGATAAAACCATAATGGATGGTATTAGTAGAAATTGAAAGTAATGCTGTACTACTCTATTTTGTGATCACTGTATTGTAAAGGAAACAAATTGTTTAAAGATGCAATAGTATGCCTCCAAGATTTATGCTGAGAAGAAGGGCTTTCCTGCCTCATCCCAGTTTTGCTCCTTGTGGGGCACCACTTGGCACTGTTTCTATTTATAGCTCTGGTGGTTGACTCCATAACTTAGGTTACAATTGTTTCGGGTAGAGATCAGTTAGTTTTTTTCAGTATCTTCCTTATCTTTAAAGTCATAATGTCTTTACTTATCAAGCTTAGATGTTATCTCAGATTTCTTTTATAACAGACATGAATTCAACTCAATTAAACCAGACCTCATCTACCTGGCCCTATTCCTCCCCAAATACTCACAGTCAAATAGACCAGATTTTGCTCTTTTCAATGGCGTTCCCTGGAACATCCAATATACTTAAATCTCTACTTATTGTTCTAGTAACCATGGAAAACTGAGACTTAGTGCCTCCATTGATGAGATAAGAAGACAAGAAGTTTAGTGTTCTTTCCCCTCTCATCTCCTCTGTCTTTGCTATTTTAAAAAACTCACCATTTCACAGATTTCTAAAATTATGATTCATTTATAGATTGATTCTAAAAGTTAAAATCAGAAAATAGCATTCATACAATTACAATTATATAAGGTTGCTTACTGCAGCTCCAAGTACTAGACTTCATTCTCTTCTTATAATATCATGACCTCTGTGATCTGTAAAAAGGAATCCCCCTTGATTGTGGTGAAAAAGACTCTCTTTTCTTTTGTATTTGAAAGTTGCATTGGTACATTTATGCTGTTTCACAAGTGCAGTCAAGTCCACCATTACCTCCCCCCACCCGCCCCCATATTTTGGATCCAAATGTGAAGAAAATCAGGCACCTGCATTTACTTTATATTGATTGTGTAAATATCATGTAATCACTGAACAAGTCACGTGCCAGATTTGGATTAACATATCCATGGGTTCAGTATTATGGCTTAATGGGCCACACAAATTATAATGTTCTTATTTTTTAAGTTTTTATTTTAATTCCAATTAGTTAACATACAGTGAGTGTTATGCTAGTTTCAGGTGTACAATATAGAAATTCAGCCCTTCCATACATCGCCCTGTCCTCATGACAAGTGCCCTCCTTAATCCCATCACCTATTTCACTCATCCCTCCACCCAGCTCCCCTCTGTTGACTACCAGTTTGTTCTTTACAGGTAAGAACCTATTTCTTGGTTTGTCTCTCTCCCTCTCTTTTTTATAATATTCTTATTTTTAAAGCTTATGCTTCATCACTTCTTTACTAGCATGCTATCTTTGATTTGATATATTTTTTGATTGTGAATTTCTCATACAGAAATTTTCCCCCCAGAGTTTCATTTTTTCCTTGCCTCCGGGCCTTCATGTCATCAAGGACTTCAATCTTCTCAGTTAAACAATCTATGTATTCTAGTCTGTGACTTCTTTCTTTTTTTCCCCCAGAATATCTTCTGAACTCCTTCCATCACCTTACTCCACTTTGGATTGGTTGTATTTTAGGTTTCACCTTTATCAGCCTGTGATTCTCTTTTACTGAACTTCTGAATTGTATTCACTGTCTTCTGAATCCATGCCTTCTCTTTCTTGCCTTAATTCCTTCTATTACTATGTAACAGCCTCTGATAACTCATTTAGAAAACAGGAGATCTTGATTGTCTAAAAATATCTTCAGTATGTCCCCATACTTGATCAATAGTTTAGTTGTTCATAAAATTCCATTGCTTCTAGAATACAGAGTTGCAGGTTCCATTCTTATGCCTGTTACTTTGAATATTTTTCTTTCAGAATCATTGGGATTTTTTGTTTTCATTTTGAGATTCTGTAATCAAGATAATGTATATCACTGGCAGAATTTAAAAACATTTATTCTCCTTAGCCCTCAACTCAAAGAATTATGATTTTTTTCTCTTTATCACTATGTTGATAAGTCCCTTCCATCAGTTTTCTCTGGTTCTTCGTTTGGAATCTTTACGATAGGAATATTAGATCAGCGGGATTTATTTTTCTCATACTCTGAAAGAATTCTCAATTTTATCCCCTTGTCTTTATTAATTTATTTTAACTTTAACAATTATATTTTCAATTTGCTACAGTCTTTCTTATTCTCAATTTCTTTTTTTGCATAAACTACTTTCTTAAATTCCACGAAGGTAGAAACTTTGTTGACCAAGTTATTCCCACACCTAATAGTGAGGATGGCACTTGGCACTTAGCACTCAATAAATATTAATTAATTGAATAAGTGACAAAATAGAAAATAGATTATATCTTTTTCTAATTTATCTGAGGATATAAATAAAAATTTGATATTGTTGTTTGGACTTTCTTTTTACTTTTGATTTTAAGATGGTCTCTCCATTCTTTAAATCATCAGTTTTATCCAGGTATATTTGTCCCATTCTACTTTTATCACATTAGTGACTTAGCTCAAATGTCTGGTGGGCAACTGTTTTTCATTCTTATTACAAAAGGAGGCTCCACAAAGACTAGCTAAAGCTCTGTGTACATGTGTAGAACTTGTTAGAGATATGGTTTTGCTGCAGCGCATTGTGTAGGGACACCCACACCTGCCTCAAACATCAAATATTTCTATAGGATACAGAAGGTCCTATATACTCTCAATAAACTTAATCAATCTTTACAGATATTTTGTGATGATAGAAACATTTCTGCCGCATTTTATAATTCAGGCAATTGAGTTTATTTGAAAATACAGTAGCTTTAGAATTTGACTAAGCTAGGTTTAAAGCTGGATTCTGCCTTTTGCCCCCTATATAACTTCATATTTGGTCATAGGCTTTTTCATCTATGAAATTAACCTTGTAAAATTTAAATGAGATGAAATATGGAAGAACTTCACACAGTGACCAGCTTACCTTAATTACTTAGCAATTTTCTTCCTTCCATCTTTCTTTCTTTTCATCTTCCATTCCTTCCTTTTTCCCCCCTCTTCTTTCCTTTCTTACTTAGGTTTATGGAGCAAATTATGATCAACATGGCCCTGGGAAACCATTTTCTCAAGTATTCCTTCAAAATTTGGGAAATCAATCCTGGCAAGTGTCAAGGAAAGGCAGTAGTAACTTGCTTACTTCAAGGCGAGCGCATAGATAATTTATGGTTGGCTCATATTTATCTTTTTGGTAATTTTCATCATGGTACTCTTTATACATAAATGGGCATGAGCTAATTTTCTTTTCTAGCTACACCCACTTACACAGTGTCATCTAATTGCTGGAACATTTAAGTAATTACCCACACAGACACAACTAATTGTTTAAGGTTTCCATCACATGAGAAAATAATGTCTTTGAAATTATAGTACTTTTATAAGATATGTCAATTATATTGAGAAGTAAAGAAAGATTTGCCATTCAAATTGCAGATACAAGTTATCAGCCCTAAACTTTCAACAGTTATCTTTATGAATAGCAAAATCATTGAGTTAAGAGGAAAGTATTTTTAAAATGATTTGTTAGAACTGTTGTATGACAGAGTAAGCTACCTGCCACATTGTTAATTTAAGCAAAATATTTATGAGCAGCACTACAATATACCTTTGGGTAGAGATATGCTCCAATATTGCCACTTTATCAGTGTTAGTCTGAGAATAATTGTATTTGAATTTATACACTGGGGCATGGGTCCATCATTGCTCGGGCCTGAAATACTCCCACAATTTCCACAATATGCACTAATGTGCTTAAAAATATCTTGTAAATCTTCTTTTCTTTAAACTTCTTTACGGTTCATAACTGAACTGTGATCCTCACGTGTGAGCTATGTCATGATTTAATATTAACCGAAATTAATAGCCAACCTTAAGCTTCTTCATCTTAGCCTACAAGCTTCCTGGTTCCTTTGCATTTACAGTTCCCAGGCAGTTTCTGTTATTTAAAAGCTCTTGGGAGCAAATGTGTTGGTAATAGAGTACCACATAGCTAGCTTTTGTTCAATAATAAAATACAGGTCACCGTGAGAGATGGCAAATGTTGAGGAAAAAAGTGCACCTGGGTAGCAGGTTAAGCCCATGTCTTTTAAAAGACCGTTATTCAGGGAGGAAATGATCCAGGTCTTATGAGATATTAAAAGCAGAATAACTTTGGAGCAACAAGAGAAAAATGAGGTCCAGAGACGGGAGCAAATTAGGTAAGGGGAAAAAGAAGGAGCCGGAATAGTAAGTTGGTTTGTCTGTGGTTCAAAACTTCCTTTCTTATGGAGAGAGACCTTTTACACAGGCATTAGTTAGAATATAATATTTGAGATGATGACTCGTATAGACCTGATTTTTAATATCCACAAAATGGTTTTACCAATTTCCTGATATATCCTACTATATTTTGTGTATTTGTATTTCATAATAATGCTAATAATAATAATAATAATGATTCTCCTTTTTCCTTTCTTTAAATTACATTTCTTACCCTTTGAGTCAAGCCCTCAAAATCTTTCCCACTTTTTTTAAGTAAGAGAAAATGCCAGATAGTATCAGGCTTCAGCCTTAAAACTGACTATATGCCTAATAATAGCCATGCTAAGTGCTGGGAATATAAGATGAATATGACCCAATTGATTCAAAACCAGCATTTTGGCATTTTGTTTTTAGCCAATGGTCTCTAAAACCCATATTAATTCTTGCCATGGCAGTAGATGCTGGTTTTATTTATTCCATGGACTATCTATCCTTAAAAGATTGCCCAGAGTTTTGGCATACCCTATGAGGTTAGTCTAATCCTGGTGCCAGTTTGAAATATTGTCTTTAAGCCTTCCATTTTGAGGACTGACATGTTTCCATAAATAAGAAGAAATAGAGCATGAGTACCAATAAGGAAACAGTAACAAATACATATGGGTTTTCTTTCATAAGAATGGGGATCTATCTATACCATGTTTTGGGAGTACTCCGCGCTTTAACTCAACGTGTGTGTGTGTGTGTGTGTGTGTGTGTGTGTGTGTACAGACTGTAAAAAAAAGATACAAAATCTCCCCTTCCATCCCTGACATTGCACAGCCAAAGTTTCTATGTTCCTGGAAGCATATCCTCAACTCGTTGCAGATGACCAAAAGTCAAGCCAATGTGCTGTTTCCCTCTTGTGTCAGGAGGCTGTTGCCCTCAGGAGAGGGGGGTCTGTGACCATTTCAATCCTATAATCACATCCTTAATCTTCCTTCCATGAAACACCTGAAGAGAAGAAAAAGATGCAGGCCATCATCGTTCACAAGAATCCCCCTTTTTAAAGGTTAGCATTTATTATTGATACCCTGCTGTTCTCCAGCAGGTGTTCTCATACCACAGAGTTCCCTTATGACTCCTAAACCCGGCTTCACAGGCAGTGGAAGATTCTTCAGCTTAGTTCCTGTTAGCTTTGCGGGGCCTCCATAGGCCCTACAAACTGTATCCAAAGCCAGAGCTGGCTATTCACTGTCTCCTTTGTAGTTTTTATAATTCTCCTGCTCACACAAAGTACTAGCTGGTGATTTCATTTTGTGGTGAGGTAGATAATTGAGGGAGAGGAAAACAGAATTTCATTGTGACTAGAAGATTGATAATTTGAACAAACTATGAATAAATGCTTCATAGGCAGTGAGATGAATTGAATTTTCCATGATGCTTGAGAAAGGAGGTCCCAGTCCTTTCTCACTCATGGTACAATTGGGATTTGAGTCTACATTATGTGCACATTGAACGTGTCTCTAAGGATAGAATATATCAGAGATCTCACAACCAGTGTCTCCTCATCGGGGTCCACATTCAGCAGATGTGTGAACTGTTACAAGCACAGGAAATATTAATACCAACAATTCATTCTGACATATCCTAAGATTAAGATAGTTCTCTTTTATTTCCTTTAGTATCACTGACATTTCGGTCTGCAAATCTTTCCCCTCAAATTCATGTCTATTATAAATCAACAGTATTCTACAAATTCCCAAGAGAAAGAAGAAAAAAAAAAACTGGATCACGTTATTGGGGGTGGTGGTGGCAAATTTTGTTCCATATTAAACTCTCTCTTTTGACTTTTTACCCTTCCTGATTAGCAACAGTAAAGTGTAACCATCCTCTCTGTAAAATTCGGTCATCAGAAAAATAACTCGGTGTTGCAAAAGTGCTATTCCAGCATTTTCTATTTTTCTTTGTGGGAAGGAGACAAGAGACCATATCAGAATTTGGATAATCATAATTGGTGGTCTGTCAATGTTAGTCAAATTGCTCTATGGAGAAGTATGTCTCCCAACTTCTCTTTGAAATTGACTGTATTGCTGTAAGTATGTTTTATCAAAGCATTTTCTGGGGCAACAGATCTGAAAACATAAACTTTATGTAACATTGTTCCTCCTTAGATATTTCCCTTTAATATGTCCTTTCTTTTTGAAGATAAAATAAAAGTACATAAAAGAGTTCTGGGAATAGGCAGCTATGTGTCGTAAACACCCTTCACTCCCCCTCGCCCAAGGCCCCCAGCCCCAGAAATTTGGAAATGATTTGATTGAAGCAATGACTGCCTTGATCTTGTTTGAATACTCCTCCTTCTTCATTGTCTCCTTCTCTCTATGGGAGGCAACAGCCCTGTCATGGAGTCACTCCTGGGAGAGAAAGAGGTATTTCAAGCAACCATATTTTCCAAACACAAAATTGAGACACATGGCCTGACAATGACATAATATTTAAAGTAGGGACTGTGTGCAAATATCCAGAACATATGGTTGAAACAGTTTTCTTATAAAAAGCAACTATTAAGACCTGCTCTAGATTCTTATTTACAAAAGGCACATTCTTCCATCCCTTTTATTCTCACTTAGAAATATTACCCACAAATCGGAAGACTGACCAGTTTGCTCTCCAACGTGTTGCTTTGCCAATGCGAGGAACTCCCCGTTGACTGGAAAGTTAAATGCGCAGCCATCAAGGAAGCAATGCAAACCAGACTGCCAAACATATTATGAATATGTTGCTCTTCTTTAAAATGCTAGTTGGTTTTTCATACTGGAGTATTGACTAACTGTCTGTGTTTGATGTATGGTTTACCAGCCTGATGTCGACTTATGGTTAGAGCTTAACTTGTTAGTTCTGCTTTTGCAGCCAATTCAGAATAACTACAGATGCCTCGAGATATTAAAATTGACTGCTCAAATGGACTCAGTGTGGGAGTTTCATTGGTTTTAAATTGATAACAGCTGAAAAGAGTGAATGATTATAGTGTACATGGGAATAGGACACAGCTCTTTCATAGGAGCTCTTGTGAACAAACTCCCTTAGTGTGGGAATTTTTTCTTTCTTTTTATATCACAGTTATTTCTAAGCAACCTTGGGTTAAAATTTTAAAATTGCACAGGCGTATGCAGAAGGCTTCCTAAGAAATAATTCCTGATAAACAGACAAATTTTGATGACGTGGGTTTCTATTCTGGAGGGAACATTTAAAGTTAAGTAGCATTCCATAAGGTGGTAATTGTGTCTATTTCCCAGGCATCTGAGTTAAATAAGCTGTATAGGAAGCATAAACTGTCATAATAGAAGGGTTGGGGTGTTGTGTACATCTCTCTTCAACTCACACAAACCGAAGCTCCAAAGTGCCTTATCACAGATAAGTCAAACAAAGCCTCTTCTTTGCTTTCTTATTCTCCTGGGAACAGTTATTATTGTTTTCATTATTTAAAAAGATGATCTGAACACTTTGTTCTCACACCGGAAAAAAAAGAACACAAAAGAGAAATGAGGAAACTTTTCCCCCCTCCTCAAATCAGAAACACTTACATAAAGAAGCTTTATGAAAATGCACTTTCACAATTTAATAGTAGCTTAGGGAAAAAGCCCAGTAAAGAAAAGAATTCAGAGAAACTTAAAGAAGTTTATAAGAAAGAAATATCTGTTTATACATGCCTTCTCCAACTTATATTTTTTCCAAGAGTTCAGTGCCCTTACTACTTAATACTAGGACATAACTCTATCCTGTTTTCAATTATCTCTAGCATTTTACTTTTGATATTCCATTATAAATATTGGAAGCATTTCATATAGCTAACTGATAGAAAACATTAATCTATAATAATAAGATTAAGTTGGGGTTTCTTGAAGAAATATAAAGCCACATATTAAGTACCTATTTCACATATTTATTTTTAAAGGAAAAAACTGAAACGTTCTGCCCAACTAGCGTATGCCAGACATGTAGCAAATACCTAGTGCTAATAACAATTTGCGGAATTAGAGATTTATTTGACAGTAACACTGACAATGTGTATGTTCAGACATGAAAGACAATAAAATATAAAGGATGCTCTGATTGTAAAACTAAATAAGTCATATATACTTGGCCAATATTTATAAGAAAGTGTGTTATATATTCATTGCTCACATTTTGCACCAGATTTTAACCTGTGTACCTGGACTAAATCTTAAAATTATCCAATTTGATGCCTTTCTGAGATGCCTATGGCCATTGAATCATGCTTTGTGCTGTGACAGATAACTTACATGGATAGTCATCTAAGAAGCTGAGACAAGGATTGACATTTTCATAGGATCCAATTCCCTCAGAAATGTAAGAGCAAAAGAGAGAAATTTTCATTCTCTTTCAACAGTTGTTGAGCTCCAATTTTTTTAATGATTTTCTTATCTACCCATTTTAGACAAGAGGGAGATTTTAGAGGAGAATGTCATCCAAGTTAAACACATGTGAGGGTCATTAACTTGAATATATCACTCTTAACTTGTCCCTTTTAACTTGGAACTCAAACTCATAGGAGGAAAAGAAAGGATGGAGGGGGAAGAGGACTGGCCTCGGTTAACCTCACAATGAAGGAATCTATCATGCAACTAGAGGCTGAGAAATAAGAAAGCTGATGTGCTGAGAATAATATCTTGAGGATATCTTAATATCTTGAGATTCCAGATAATCTAAATTTTTAGAAAAGCCATCACTCCCCCAGACTCCATCATCATTTGCCCCACCTCATGCATTCATTTCCTGAACAGTAGAATACTATGTTTACATCTTCTGTCATTCCACATTTCAAATGCAGTGGGACCTTGAGCATGTGACAATTTTTCCATTTAAAAAAAATTAATTAGCATAGGAGAACATTCAATATTATGTAAAGAATTTGACAGGACCTCACTTAATGTTTTTAGAAACAATTAATATGTCAAAAGAGGAAGTAAGAGCCTGTTTTGGCTATAAATATGTTTACATAATTACCAGTTGAAGAAGTCAAACATTTTAGGAAGAAAAAATAAACAAGGTTAGGCCCTCTCTTCATCAAAAACAGAATTCCCAATGATGTCAGATATCTCAAATACTCTAGCATAAGTTCCCTTTATTCATGAATACACTTGCGTGCATGCCCTTTAACCAGAAAGATCTCATATTTATAGTATGAATGAATAATCTTGAAGAAAAGTAATATTAGTTAGAAATACAATGCTGATCACACACAAGGAGAGGCAGTCACGTCTGTGTGTGAAGTTATGTTCAACTCAAGATGCCACGGTAGTATGGAGAAAGCATTCCAGTGGTGGCTGTACAGTATAGGAAGAGAAGCATCCTAAGTGTGATGGTACAGTGCCACATACCAGGCACTACACTGGTAGTAAACATGCCTGTCCCATACCCTAGGACTGAACAAGAAGCAGGAGCCCTGGCCGGGGAGCTGCGGCCTCAGAAGGGACTGATGGGCAGGAGATGGATAGTGGGGAAAAGAGAGACCACCATCTTGGTCCAGTACCATTTGGGGATATGGGACACTCATTGTATTTGAGGAAATTTTGGAGATGGTATTAAATACTTCTGAGTAAATTTCTAGTGGAAAGCACTTTCCTGTGATAACCCAAAGCCATCTGCTCCTACAATTAGTCATTACAGTATGAACACTACCGAAAGCCCGAAGGAAACTCCTGTCTCCCAGATGCAATTCTCTCAGTCAAGAATCTGAGAGGCTGGCATGGATATGTGTGTGGAGTTTCAGTTTCACTTATTGAGTGGGATCATAGACACTCATCTGAGCTCTGCTAGAAGGAGTCTGTGCTAATCGATTTGGCACACCATCTGGAGGCTAGAAGTGGTCTAAGCAACCTCTGCTAGAGTAGGTTCCCAGCCTGCTGCCCCCATTATCACCAGCCTAGAATCCTAGACTCCAAGGATATCTAACAAGAAATGCAGCTCATTCTTGGGAAAAAGAGATACTTGAACACAAAACTGTACTTAGTTTTATATATGTTTAAATACACAAAGAATGTTTGCAATTATGAAATATAGGAAAGACCATTTTCTTCATTGGATCTGGATACGTATGGTGTGAAGTGAAAAGGTGGTGGTGACAAGCTCTCCCTTGCTATTTGAAAGAGCTATATGCATTCTATTTTACTCAGGAAAACAATGTATTACAGTCATTAAGCCATAAAGATCACTGAATTTTGAAGTAGATCTGAAGTCTAGTCTTGGCTCTGCTACTTACTTGCTTTGAGAGTTTGGACAAGGTAATGAAATTTTCTGTCCTAACACTTTCCAGATAATACCTCTTACAATTGTTGATACTACATGAAAAGCAATTAGCATAGCAAATAATAACTATTAATTCTCATACTCTACTCCTAATTCTACTCTTTCTATGGCATGGCATATTGCAAGCTTTTCTCCTGAATGCAGAGTAGATATTCTGAAAATTGCAAAACAGATAAATTGGGGTGAGGTTTTTGTAGCATTGCATTAATAAAGCCAAAATTTTGAGCATTCTCTGCACCTCACGTTGTGCTTGTAGCACTCTCCAGTAATAAGGACGAAGGGCAACTAGGCTTACATTACTTTATGCTTTGATTATTACTTCTATCACCTATTTATATATATTCTTTAAATCACTATGTTCTAAGAGGATACAAAGATGCATAAAGCACAGCTGCCCACGAAATGAGTAAGGGAGATAAATGTACAAAAATGTGACATAATATATCAAATGTCAAATGCTTTAGGGACATTGAGGTCACGGATTTGGGGAAATGACAAGTGGGAAAAGTGTGAGAAAGATTCGTGTTCTTTATTCTGTGGTCTTTAAACGGAGTCTTGACTCCAAGCATTTGGACATATGGAGAGCTGGATGAGACATTCAAGGTGCACAGTGGTAGGAAAGCATGGGAATCATGGTTTGTCTGCAAGGTAGAGGGTTGGATGAGAAGTGTCTGAGGTGGGTGTTTTGAGCAGTGCCAGGCTCTGGAGTTTGTATTTGATTTTATAGGCAATTGTATTATTCACTTAGTACCCATTATTCATTTTTATTTATTTGGCAAACATTTATTGGATGGGCTGGATACTGGGCCCAGGAAGATGTATAAGTTATGATTTATTCCTTTCAAGTTAGACACTTTAGCTCTGCTTAGAAATACTCTACCTCAAAAAAAGCAATTCCATACCCTACAAACTTGTCCCCACTTTAGAAGACCAATGAAAAGGCATATTAATGCTTTTTATCTAATTTTACTTAATTCTTATATAACCACAGTGGGCCATGCCCCAGCAGCCTGTGGATATGAACAAAGTAGCACAGATACTAAGTCACAAATATTGTAAGTTGTGACTCCCACGTGTATAGCCATAGCAACTCAGGTTTATCCTTCTCTAAGGTCTCCCTGGCTATTTCTGGGAGCATCTGGAATGTATTGCATTTGATACCCCATTACCTACAAACATTACCTACAAACTGCCCAAGGAAGGCACCTCACCTCACTGCAGCCATGCAGCCAGTATCTTCTGAGAGATGATTTCCTCACTTCCTCAGTACTGCCCAAGAGCTTCCAGATCTACAAAACCTTCCACATGCCAAATGATACCCTGAAACTCTGGTTCCCACATTTTAAGATTCACTCTGTCTCCAGAGCAAATGGAGGGACTGCCCTTCTCAGCCACCTGCATGTCTCACCTGGTGTGTTAGGACCTGATGCAACAGCTCTTAGGCTAAATCTCACAAGGTGAGAAAATGGCTTCTTTCCATTCCATGTGAGGTCTTTTCCTCAAAAGACCTCCGATCTACTCCCTAGGACTTGGCTGGGGTACATGCATGCACAATTTTGCCATCTCTCAGAATTCCCATTGACCCCCACAAGTTCAAAATTCCTCTTAAGTCACTGTCTTTTCACCCACTAATATCAACACTTCGATTTAGACATATGGGTGATGAACATTGTTGTGCCAGTCCAGTAGGCAAACCCAGCTGAGCTATTCCATTCCATCCTTATGTGCACTCCTCCCTCCCCCCAGTGGGAGGTCTGGTTAGCCAGAAAAGTAATATAAATAAAGAGTGTGCAATAAACCCAGAGAATGTGCAGTATACAGTGTATCTCACAATCAGCTAGCTATTTATTCAGTTCTGTGGGTAGCTTCGGAACAGGATAAGGTGTTTTGGAAGTGTTATTGCATAGTGACTTTCTAAAGGAAGGGCTGAAAAAAAAATAAAGTAAGGGCTAAAAAAGAGAAACACACTATATTTGACTGGAAGCCCAAAAGAGACAAAATGTTTCGGAAACATGTGCATCATGGCCTCCTAATTTAGGCTCATAGCCCCCTCTCTCCAATTACATTCCTGGAAATGTTTTTTCGATTCTTTGCATAGAATAACTAGAGGACCACATTGTTCAGAGCCGCCCATAGGGAACAGGCAGGCCTGCGCAGAGCTTGAACCACACCTCCACGGAGCTAGCCAACACTTCCACAGAACCACATGATTCCCCGGCTCTTAATATGGTTTATTATAAAATCCTTTACCTGCCTCAAAGCACTTTTCATCAAAGCCGCTTTCAAGCTGAAGCTAAGGACCAAAGAATGCCTTTAACAGAATCCTGAAATAGCTTTTAACCCGAGGCTGAGGAGAGAAAGTGCTTTTAACCTAAAGTGCTTTCCTCTTAGGTACTTGAGCGTGTACCTAGCACTCAGCATTAGTGGCTATGAGAACACCCTGAAGACCCAAATGAAAGAGACTCCATTATAGATATTCAAACCCGTTATATTAATATATTACAAGTAATATTTGAAATCATTAAGCAGTTTTACTCCAACTAAATTTGAATCTTTTCTTATTGAACTATGCATTCATGCAAATAAATTGAAGTCTTACCACCTGGGATTCTAACAAATCCATGCTGATATTAGGAAAAGTACAGTGTTCTTCCTAGATTTCACTTTAAATCAGAGTGAGTTGAAATTGCCACACCTTCTCTACCCTGAAAGAATCTCTCAACTTGTATCAGTCACTGAATGATGTTTCCAGCTTTAGTCCATATTCGTTGGGGTAACAAGGTAAATGAAATCATTTAAAATTAATTCAGTCAATTATCTGAATAAATTTTAAGGATCAAGTTTTCTCCCTAGACTTGTCACTCAAACAAATAAAAGTACTGATTTCACAGTACACACGGTCCCTGACACGTGGTTCAACTTAACATTTTTCAACGTTTTGATGGTGCAAAAGTCATATGCCTTCAGTAGAACCTGTGCTTCAAAGTTTGAACTTTGGCTTTTTCCTGGGCTAGCGATATGTGGTGCAATACTTTCTTGATACGGGGCAGTGGCAGCGAATCGCAGCTGCCAGTCAGCCGCGTGATCACGAGGGTAGACAACCCATGCACTTATGACCATTCTGTACCCACACAGCCATTCAGTCTTTCACTTTTAGTATAGTATATGATCAATTTACATGAGATATTCAGCACTTTTGTATAACATAAGCTTTGTGTTAGGTGATTTTGCCCAACTGTAGGCTAATGTAAGCATTCTGAGCATGTTTAAGGTAGGCTGGGCTAGGCTATGACGCTCAGTAGTTTAGGTGCAGTAAATGCATTTTTGTTTTACATTTTCAACTTACAATGGGTTTATCATGACATAACCCCATGGTAAATTGAAGATGTGAGTAAATTTCCTACTAATTCAAGTAAGTAGACAACCTAATGATAAAAGTTTTAAATTCAGAATAATTACAGTAAGTTATATGGTTGAGCAATTGAATTTTATGGACAGTTATCTATTTTAAGAATATAAAGTGTATATAAATATGGGATAAGGTGGCAAATGAAATGAAGATAGGCAAACCAAAATCAAAGTATCATCAACTCAAAATGTAAATAATCAGTTTCACTAAACAGAAGTTAGCCATGTTAATCTTCCAAAGCTCACTAATGCAAACTAAACTGAAACATATTTCTCTCCAACTCAACTGATCATGGTGCAATTTTTAGATAGAAATCATATTTTTTTGCAGACACTGTTTTCTCTTATTCATTCTTTCATTTATGTATTCATTTGGCAAGCAGAAGATAATGTCACTGAATATAATAGAAATACAAAGGGAAGAGGGGCACCTGGGTGGCTCAGTCAGTTAACGTCTGCCTTGGGCTCAGGTCATAATCTCAGGGTCCTAGGATTGAGCCCCCACAGCAGGCTCCCCACTCAGTGGGGAGTCTGTTTGTCCCTCTCCCTCTGTCCTCCCCCCACTCATGCTCTCTATCTCTCCCCCTCAAATGAATAAACAAAATCTTTAAAAAAAGGAAGCGCAAAGGGAAGAAATTACATTTATGTTGTTCACTGTGTATAGTTTCCTTCACCTTGAATATTCTTTTCCAGCTTCCTCTACCTAGTAAACATCTTCATTTTCACTCTTCCAGCTCAAAGTTACCAACTCCATGAAGTCATCCCTGTCTTCCTCATTCTGAGTCAGTCCTCTCTTCTCTTTATCCCCAAGTTATAATTTCATCATTTGATTATTTTACTATCTTGCCACTGGACTGTGAGCTGTATCTTGCAGACTGAAGTCCATTTCACTCAATTTTACTTCCAGAGAAGTGGTTGCCTGGGAAGAGGTAGAAAGGAAAGAGGCAGGACATGAAATCTTTCAGTGGTTTTACAATTACTATTTATTTACAATTTCATCTTCCTTTTCTAGAAACTCTTATGTCAATGGACACTCCTTTGATGAGCCTGTTCCTCTCACCAGCCTCACAATGTTGGGTTATCCTATGTTATGTTCCTAGACTTCCCTTCCTTTTTCATTCTTCTACTCAGACAACTGGGCATTATTCAAATACTCGAGGGCTGAAATATTGCAGCCCTGTGGCTTCAAGTTCTATCTATAGGCTTTCTAAACTTAAAACTTAGGCTTCCTGCTCCAGACTCTCAAGACTCCAAACTTGCATGTTCAAGTGTCTATTTGTCATCTCCTGGGATGTTTGGTTGACATCTCCCATTTATCTAGAGCAATCCAATCCTTGATTCCCCAGCTCTGGCATGTTCACCTCAGGAAATACCACTGCCAACTGCCAGCTGGAGTCACCCTCTGTTCTATTCTCTCTTCTGTTCTCATCTGCATACCCACCTTAAAACATATTCCAAATTCAGCCACATTTAGTCACTCCCATTGTTACCAGCCTTATCTAAGCACCATTACCTCTCCCTGGAATATGTCACCAACCCCCTAACTGGCCTCTCTGCTCCTTTTCTTGACCCTCTTAAATATCGTCTCCACACAGCAATTAGAAGGATCATTTAAAAACATCAGTCACATTATTTCACCCCCATGCTCAATAATGGCTAATTACTTAGAATAAAATCATACTTAAAATAATATCTGATGACCTATCCATGTCCCACAGGGTTCTACCTGCTTTGGCCCCCAGGCCACCTTTTCAGTTTCATCTGCAACTCTATTTCCTGTTTGTCACATCACTCCAGCCACACAGGCTTCCTTACTGCTCCCTGACTGTACCCTGCTTCCTCCACAGTCTTATGCATTTGCTGCTCCTCTGAATGAACACTCTCCCCGTGTATAGGCATGGTTCACAGCTTCATTTCTTTTGAACTTTGCTCAATGCCATTGCCTCAGAAATGTCTTCCCTGACAACACCTCCCCCTAGCTCTCTATCTCCCTGTCTTACTTTTTTTCTCATAGCACCTATCAACATCTAACATTATCATACATATATATTAAATGTGTTTATG
The DNA here is from genome assembly GCF_002007445.2 of Ailuropoda melanoleuca. Taxonomy (NCBI): domain Eukaryota; kingdom Metazoa; phylum Chordata; class Mammalia; order Carnivora; family Ursidae; genus Ailuropoda; species Ailuropoda melanoleuca. The sequence goes on from NC_048219.1 coordinate 115,376,018, forward strand.
TGTTTGTTTTCCGCATTCACATCTAAGCTGTATGAGGACAGAGAGTGCTGATTGAGGACAGAGAGTGTTCTATTCATTATTCCATCCCCAGCAGGCATTGAAAAATACTCAAGGATGGATATAAAGGATGAATGAACACAAAAATTCATGAAATATTCACTGGGTCAGACCATTCTCTAAATTGTGTGATTCTGTGCACACGCATGTGGAGGGCAGGATGCATGTATATGTGCATATTTGTGTGTTGTGTTGCTCTGGGTAAGCAGAGGGATGGAGAAGTATAGGATAAAGTTGCTGCCTATATGGAAAAGTCTTAAACTCATTGTTTCATTTGAGGTAATAAACTCCTTGTTTAAGGTGTAAATTTCTTCCTGGTGGTAGACTCACCAAAATACCCATTGCATTAATTGGACCAAAATTGAGTTTTGAGATCTATTTCCACAAGAGTTTAGGAGCTTAAAAGAAGGGACCAAGGATGCCTGTGTGGCTGGCTCAGTCAGTTGAGCGTCCAACTCTTAATTTGAGCTCAGGTCTTGATCTCAGGGTTGTGAGTTTGAGCCCTGGATTCACAGAAGTACTGTTTGGGGTTGAGAGTGAAATCTTGAAAGGTGGGGCTGGTTGAAGCCTGAAAAGAGAAGAAGGAAAAGAAAATAGGAGAAGCTGGGGAAGAACTCCATCATTCTGTCTGGATGACAGCAGGCCTGTTTCTCAGATTCACCTTTGGGCTGCTTGTGTCCTGCATCCAACTGTACAACTTTGATTGGAGGCTGCAGACTACAGCCTACCCTTGTTTGGGGATATCTTCTCCGTAGTCTGGGCAAATCTCCTCCAGGTCAGTCCTTCCAGAATAGACATTATCATTACCCACCAGGGACTTTAAAATCTATTAGGTTAATGAGCTACACAAGTATGAATAAACATGTGGGGGGAAACTATACACAAAAGTGTATATATTTACAATTTCTATTTATTTAGATTCCAAACTACTTAAAAGTTAAAATAATTATGCTTTTCCCCCTGTATTTACCTCTTATGAGAAAAAAAAACCTAAGTAAACAAAGCAATGAGAGAAATTTACTTTACTTGCAGTGTGTATTAGAGATTCAGCAGAGAATCAGCCCAATTTTTGGTGTCTGTGTATCAAAAAGCAGTAGCTGATACTTTTAATCAAAGCCCTAAGGCATTGGAAAATAACACAGTACCTTATGAAGCACTTAATATAGATTAAATTCAGTAGTGTTTTAGCATTAAACGTATTTTTCTGAATCTTAGTTCAAAGAGATAAGCCATCTGTAAATTATAGTATTTACTTAAATCACCCATTTCTCCAAAAATTATCAGTAAAGCTGCAGTAAAATTATATGATGAGGGCTTATATGGTGAGTATTTTAAAGGAGAAAAAGAAAAAATAATAAGAATGAAAGTGGAGAAAATATAAACGATAAAAGAAACAGGATTCTTTGATAAAAGTAGAAACCAAAGTTTTGGTCTAGAAACCTACTCTCAAAAAGAAAACCAAATGTTACTTATAGTTTAAAATCAAAAGTAAATTTCAGTTAAATTACTGAAATTACCCATATTGAGAATATTACTTTTGCCTTTTAGTATCCATTGCCTCTCCCTTAGAGCAACCTATCGGGAAATGATGTGCCCATGTGTGTAGCACTGTGGAGGGAGAGATTCCAAGTGTGTGCTACTTACCATGGAGGCTACCAGGGCTATGTTTGTTCTTAGCCCAACCCCGTTTTTTGACATAATGTCAACCAACTGGGCATCCTCTGTTGGAACTTCCCATCTTGAGCAATTGAAGGGTGTAAGTCATCACAATAGTGCTGGTGGTGGGGGTGGTAATGTAAATAGCATCCTGACCCCTCTGTCAGAGTTACAAGACTCCAGACCCAGCAGTGTATTTCCTTCTTCTTATTTCGTGGATCTCCTTTGGACTTTTGGTATGAAACATCTCCAAGACCGGTTCTCCAGCCTCAAGAAATTAATAAATTATTTTGAGTTCCTAGTAAATTCTTTGAGTTCCCTCCCACTCTCATTCCTCAATATCATTCAAATAAATTCTTTGTGTAAGATAGCCCCAGTGGCCAGGGGTCTGGGTGGCTCAGTCAGTTGAGCTTTGGACTCCTGATTTCAGCTCGGGTTATGATCTCAGGGTTGTGAGATCGAGCCTCATTGAGCACCATGCTGGATGTGGGGCCTGCTTGAGATTCTCTCTCTCCCTCTCCCTCTGCCCCTTCTCCCCCACCTTGCGTGCATGCACAGGCACACATGCGCTCTCTCTTAAAAAAATAAATAAACAAATGAAAGATAGCTAAATGAACAAACAAATAAACAAAAAATAAAGCCCCAGGTTTGTTTTTGTTTTTTTTTTAAATTGCAGCCCGAACCCTTGACAAATATACCTCATGACAAAAATAATTGTCTGATTCGAGGGCGGGGCATGGGTAGGTCAAAGCCACTCGATTTGTTATTATTGTTTTCTGTTCCCCTCCACGTTCTTCATGTATGTGTAGTTCTAGGTCCTTTGTTTTCCTTTTTAAAATTTACTAGACTAGCTGCAACGGCGGCCCTGTGTCCTGAAAGCAGGATAATCATTTTGAAAAGCATGTGGAGACTGTCTTCCTGGGTAAATGATGATAACACCGTCACATTATTTGAACATTTAACTGCCTCTATTGAGTAGTTTTCCTCATAGTTTTGATTCATTTGGAATCTAACTGACAAAGATCCCATTACTGGGTGTTCTTTCCATAATTTGTCAAAAAATATATAGCAGAGATGAGGGAGAATGAAGCTAATTTGTAATCTGGGAGACTTAACCTGGTTATGCTGATGAACTAACTAAATCGGTCAAAAGTTTGAGAGCTTAAAGATTAAAAACCACCATTTCCTAGTTAAACTCTAATTCATTCTGTAAACAACATGATTTATAAGTGCAGTCATGTGGAAGGTCTATTTGTTTTTCTCACCAAAAGATGCTTTCAAAGAGAAATTGCTGAAAATGGATTTTCTCCAACCAATGTGTTGCCTGCCACCCCTAGTATAAACGCTGAAGCAGGAGAGGGAAGACATAATGATCACACTAGCCAAGGCCATAGGCATTTGTAGAGCATTCCAAAAATATTGGCACCTCTAGCAAGAGGTGTTTTCTAAATACAAAAAGTTGTCAAGAGAGGGAGAAAGGATTACCAGTGAGCCCACAGATGGGAATATAGGTAGGGAGTCTGGAGCTCGGGGCTCTGGGCTGTTCCAGTTTTTTGGAATATCATAAGGAAGGGGAAAGCAGAAATAATCCTTAGTGTTGTGCCAGGACAACAGGCATGGAAGTTAAGGGGGCAAAGCTAGTTCATTAATGCTTGCCAAGAAAACAGAATACTTTCTCTCTCCCTCCCTTTTTCTTTATACTATTTTAAGATAGAAAGTTCTGTGGTTCAGACACATTCCTGCAATTTAATGGTCCTCCTTGGTGTAGCAAACCCTGGATGTATCAAATTTACAGATGGGTGGCAATCCTACAACAGCCCTGAAATTTGACATTGACATTTTAGCTAAATCTCTATAATTTGCTTTCTTTAGATATCACTTTTTACTTTGCAAAGTCATTTCATGTGCATCATCATCTCCTCTAAGTTACATGATCCATCATTTTATGTCGAAGGCTAATGTTGTAGTCAAGATTCTTTTCATTGTATTTGATAGAAACTTGTCCAAACTGCAAAAGTAAGAATGGAATTTATTGGACTACTTAATTGAAAAGTCCAAGGGACAAGGAGAGCTTCAGGCATGATTGGATCCAGGGGCATAAAAGCTATCAAATCTTTATTTCCTCCATCGCTCAGCTCGTTTTCCACTCTGTTGGCTTAATTCTCAAGTATGTCTTCCCAGAAGGTGGCAACATAACTTCTGGAAGCTCAGACTCATATTCCAATAGTTTATCAATTCTTGTAGAAATAAGGCTCCTCTTTCCCAGTAGCACTAGAAAAAGCCTTAGGATTTACTCCACCAGATAAACTTGACCCCTATGTTCATGTCTGAACCAATTACTATGGCCAGGTAGAGGAAATTCATGTTCATCCTTGGAGCTAGAGGTGGTGGAGTTAGCGCTACTCAAACCAAATGGCAACCAACATGAGAAAGGCATCATCCCCAAAGGAAAACCAGAGTGATCTTACCCGAGAATAAGAGAATAGTTACAGGGCCAGTAAAACCAATAGACATCCACCATACTCTTCCTAACCAGCATCATCTGTAACGGTTGATCTCACTGTTTGGCCAAGACTGGCACTTTCTATTGTGACCGTAAACCCTCTCCTGAAACCTTCTGGCCAATGCTGTGTTCATGTTCTGGTCAAGTTCATATTTGGTTGCAATAAACAGAAGTTCACTCAAAAATACTCAAATAAAATGGGAGTTATTGTCACAACCCAGGGTATGTCATGGCACCCCATGGAGAAGAGAGATGATCTCTGGAGTTAGGCATCAGAAAGTGAGGACCTAGGATGTGTCTGCTTCATTCACCTCTCTCTGCAAATTAGTTCCTGGGCCCAGTCACCCGTTGCACACAGCCACCTCCCCATATGGCTGTCCCTGGCACCCATTGTCTAAATGTAGGCAGTCTTACTATTTAAGTCCCTGATGCTAACTACCTAAGCCTGTAGCGTCCCAATTCTTATAATTTTGTGGGAGAATTTCGTTGCCTGGGCTTGGGTTATAGGACAGCCTTGCATTTAATAAGCTTCACCGCAAAGGCTGAATTCTTAATTCCAGAGCCATACCTTCTTAGGTCAGTACAACCAGTTTAAAGAGTTGCTAGAATTAAGAAGACAATTTTTGGCTTTTCTGGTAACTAGTCAAAGCAAACATCTCCCTTCTGTCTAATGATGTTGATCATCTAGGCTCTTTTCTCACCAGGACAAATATCAGCAATCAGGAAGGGAAAGTTTTTCAATGAGGGATTGACTGCACTTGCCTGGACCACCCAGTAAGTGGCAGTGGTGCACCTCCCCCACCTCCCACTTCAGAACAATCAAAAGTAGCCAGTGGTGCACCTCGTCCCCTCCAGGGCATTATGGAAGAACACCCTGTGGTTGAAATTCACTCCAATCTACCCAGCTCAAACTTTTCCCCAAGACCCATCTTCCCTTATAATTTTTACTCACAATAAAGTGTCCAAAGCAAGTCTATAGCCAAGCCCAACATCAGTGAAATGGGAGAAATAAATGTTGCCCACTGTAGTGAGTTTTACCACACAGTCACATGGGAAAAGAGATGAATGTACAAATCTAATTCAGAGAAGACGAGAAGAATCACGAAAAGTGATTAAATTTACCACAACTCTCTTCTGATTTTGGTCTCCATAACACCCTCCTAGGTGATCACATTAGCCTCTTAACTAATCTCCTGGCATTCAGTCTTCCTCACAATCTGTGCCTCTATTTGGTTATGAACGTTTTGGCTGTAGGGGATAGAATTATCCCCTACAAATGACTTATATTATCTCACATAGTAAGAAATCTAGAAAAAAAATGTTTTAGATTTAGAACTTCGACAATGTCATTGAGGTCTCAGGTTTTTTGCGACTTTGAAATCCTGTTAGCTTTTGTCTGCAAGCTTAGTGTCTCATGGCGATAAGATGCAGTAGCTCCAAGCATCACATGATTGCACAGCCATGTTCAAAGCAGGAAGAAGAAAGAAAGAGTGCCTTGATATACCCCTCTCCTTCTATCTGGTTAAAAAAAAAAAATCTCTTGTAGCTTCCCAAGTCATTTCTCCTTACGTTTGACTGATTGGAGCTATCTAATTACCCACAGCTGCAAGGAAGGCAGAAGTCAACGGGGAACATTTTCAGGCTCTGAATGGACTCTAAAAACAGGAAGTCAGGAAGGGAATAGTGTATGTATAATATATCATTGTGTCTGCACACTTTCAAATAATTTAACCTACTTGACTAAATATTTAAGACTCTTATAAGACCATCTTCATCTTTTTTCAAAGCTTAATACATAGATTTCTCTAAATAAGAAAGAGTGAATATTTCCCTCAGCACATCTCATTCTTCTGTCATTCTTCCCATCGCTGATGTGTTTGTATACCTTCCTTCCATCTACCCTAAATGGCCTTCTGTCCCCTCTCTTACCTCTTCACTTAAGTATTACTTTTCCTTGAGGATTCGGTTCTTCTCTGGGAAGTCTTCCATGGGCACCAAAGGGTGGTCTGATGTCCTGCTACATGCTCAACATATATTCGTGAAATTTATTTGAATCATAATTCCCTTAAAGCGTTTTGTACTTTATAGCAATTCTTCCAGACTATAATCTCTAGCCAATTTAAATCATTCCATCTGAAATTGTGGGTTATTTTTCTGAAATAATAGTTTATGTCATTTTTTTCTTATAGTGATGGCTCACTGTTTTTGAACAAATCTTTGTTACTTGACCAAGTATTCAAAGCAGATACCCGTGATGATTTCCCACTTCTCTACACTCTGTTGATATGTTTTGGGCTTATCATCTTTCTGTCTCTTGGATGAAAATGCACATTTTCATATTGAAATATATTATATTTGTGCTTTAGCCTTAATTACTTTCCTCCCTACTGGGTTGTCCTTAACCCAAGCCATCACCTTCTCTAAGAAATGGGTGAAAATCATGACTTCTTTGAAGTCTCACAACATTCCATTTGACAACCCCTTCATAATATTTCACTTACCATTCTGTTATGGTGCATTTTATTCTTCTCCCCACTTCTACTACAAATATATATTTTTTAATTTATTGAAGACCTCCACTGATGATTAAGACAATGTCTTGCAGTCGATCAGTTAATACATGTTTGTTCAACTTCTAGTATATGCCAAACATTGTCTACTTACTAGGGACCGAGTAAGAAAGGAAATGGGTGTAGTCTTTACTCTCCTGGGTTTTGTATTCTAAGCAGGGGAAACAACTAACCAGTAAGCACATCAATCCAATATGCCAGTCAGAGATAAGTGCTCTAAGGAAAGTAAAACAGGGAAGTATCATGGAGAGTTCCTATTGCAGAGGGGCCATTTTTTTAGGAAAAAAAGTGGGTAAGAAAGGCTACAAGAGAGAACTAGTGCAATGAAGTTTCACGCAGAGGTTATAATAAGTGCAAAGTCCCTGAGGCAGAATTGTGCTTGGCACAGACAAGAATCAGTAGTGTGGACAGAGTGGCTGCAGGCAAGTGATGAGGGGGAGAGAGGAGAGAGGAAGCAAATGAAATCAATTAATGGGTGGAAGGGCAAGTCACGTATTACCTTGGAAGTTGCAGTAGGGAACTGGAATTCATTTTGAGCAAGATGGGAAGCCCTTGAACCTACTAAATATTTGATTCACTATCAGTAATAAACATCTATACTGTTTTTTAATCTGGAAATGGATGGTGGTGAAGATTACACAAAAATGTACATGTGCTTAATGCCACTGAACTGTTCGTGTAAAAATGGTTACAATGGTAAATTGTGTGTTAAGTATATTTTACTGCAATAAAAAATATCTATGAGTGAATCCTGTGAGCCAGAGTCTGTGCTAAGCAGTGGTGACTGTACAAACACATAGAGCAGGTAGACACTCCAAATCTGCTTTGAGAAAATATATTCCATGTATTATAAATGTAAATACACAATGCAAGGTAGTATAAATCATGTTCCAAATGAGAAGACTAGGCTAGGATTTCAGAGCGTGTTCTCGGAAGTCTTAGTCTGGAGAGGTGCCCTTTGAAATAAAAGGATTACTCAAATAAGTTTGGGAAATAGTGCATCCTCCAGCCCTTTGTGGAGATTCCCAGTGCAGACTGGCACGTCACAGGCTGTAAAAATACACATGAAAGAAACCTGTTTAACTTTGTTTAACCCAACATTGCTAAACCATTTTGATCACAGGACTTTTTTTTCCCAAATTGCCTATTTGCCGGAGGAACTGGTATTCCAAAGAACGTACGTTAAAGGAGACACAAAACTGAGATAGGAAGAAAAGAGTTTGTGGAGAAAGTGTGGTCAGAGCTGTGCTATAAAGGAAAGGGGATGCTTAGATTATAGAAGAGGAAGGGCATTCAAGGCAGGAGAGATGTTAAGAAATCCGCTTCAAAGTAAATCTCCTGGAACTTGCCTCTTCAAATATCATTGACCCACTGAACGAATCTTCTAAATATACTGATAAAATTATAATTTTGGTGATCATTGACAAATTTCTTCTAAAACACTCAAGACACCAATTCATTAAGATTAATTACCTTGTAGAAGTTTTCTTAATTCCTTGTCATTATTTTATAAACAACAAAGTTATGCCCAGAGAGATTATAACTTACTCTGTCATCCCGCCTAATCGATGGCAGAGTGTTAGTTTTCCTTCTCTGGGCCCAGAGTCCTGTTTCCATAAAGGAGGGAGTTATGGCCTTTGTATCTCTGCAATAGACCCTTCGGAATTAAAGCGAAAAATCGATTCCTGTGCAAGACGCAGATTTCAGCATGCAGTGGGTATGGAAACAGAATCAAATTAAAGAACAACGCAATCTTGGATTTTAATGAAGCTCATCTTTGTTTCTTTTGCAGATCAAATTTTTGGCTCTCATCTGCACACAGTGTGTGAACGTGAAAATTCCACAGTTCCACGGTTTGTAAAGCAATGCATTGAAGCTGTCGAAAAAAGAGGTGGGTAACTGAATATGCAGTAATTTCCCCCCATTAGCGCACCCTCTAAACAACCCATGCTCAACTTAACAGTGCCACTTGATTTGTCTGGGAAACCATGCAATTAAAACTTGACTTTTGTTAATCGGTTAAGAGGATCAAGTTTCTTATTAACTTCAGTTTGTTTTTACAATAGGGACATTAGTAATTCCCACTAATGTTCTTTTTTTTTTTTTTTAATATTTTGTCTGTCTGACATGTTGTTGATTCAATTGCAAACTTCTTGTTTTCAAGCCAGTGATAAAACATTCATAAAATATCAGCACTCACAGTGTTAGAACCCTCCTAACATTCATGCTGGTAGATGTTGTGCCAGAACAATTTTTGGTAAGCCCCCAACATTACCCAAGTGAAGCAAATAGCATTCCTACTTGCAAACAGTGATATCCCGTCTTCCATGTGTTTCTGTTCACTATAGAAGAATATGGCTAACTGGTTCTCCTGGAACAATTAACAGATGTACCTCCAGTGTTAAGATGACCTTTAATTCCTATATTTCAGCATTCTGTTTTTCATCGGGAATTATTTCATCTTACCACAGGGAACAAAACAAAACTCAATTGACTCATCATTTCTTTGGTAGTCTATCTGTGGGGTGTTTTTCCTTCAGACTATGACTTCATTCATTCAAGGTCATTTTCCCTGGAAGACACATACAGTAGATGCAGAATCTCAAAAAATGTATTGTATAAAAATGTGAAGCTTCATCACCATCTGTTACAAGTTTACAACATATTCCCAGGATCTAGGGGGATATATATCATGTAAAAGATAGAGGTGTTTTCAGAAAAAGAATTGGTGAATCTTATTCCCATTTTCAGCTCCCAGTCTCTTAAAACAATAGAACCAAGGGGAAAAAATCTTTACCAAGTTATCTACTAGGAAAAAGCCATTTTAATTCTCTCAGTGTTACCTGGCTTTATTATAGAAGCATAGTAAAAATGGCCTGCAATTTCCAACTCCTGGAAATTCATACTTTAATTATACTGTAAGGACAGCCTTGGGATCCTATTATTCCCATATCAGTAGGGAGTGAGAGAATAACAAGAAGGGGACGAGTGGGTAGGAAAGTAGATAAAGAGAGTGGCTTTGGGGGAAAGCATATCAACACATCAGAGAGAAGAGCCCAGAGCTCACAGAGGGTAGAAAACAGTAAAAGCAGAATGAGCACAAGGAGAGGTATCTGTGAGGAATGGAGTCAATTGGAGTTTAGAGAGAAATGTGTTTTTATTGCATGTTGCAATCTCATTTAATTTTATAAGTTCATAATTTAGAAATAAATATTATTTAATAAGTACTTAAAGCCAAAATGGATCACTGAGAATGTTATAATGTTATTATTGCCAATAGCTAAATTATCATCATTTTCAGGAAATCTTCACCCACGTATAAATACTCAGCACCGACAGTGTAAGCACTATTATATTAGAGCAAATATCCGAATAGGACTTTGGGGGAGCTGTATATAATAAGACGTGTGCACATACAATGAAAGGACTCTGTACCTCTCTATTTATGTACATACCCGAGGCAAAATGAAAACTCTAGTAGATACAGCCTGGTGGTGTGCAGATACCATAATACTGTAGAGTAGAAAATATCTATAAATAGAAACTGTATCTTCTGTTCGCGGCATTTTGTTGGCGATTTTTAATAAAATAAGACAATGTTTTTGCTGACAGCAGCAATCATATCTGGCATTATATTTCATTGTCCCAATGTTTACTCTTAAAATGAATTTGTAGAGGCAGCACTAAACAGGCGCTAATCACACATATGATTATTAAAATAACTCCTAAGCATTTTAATGAAACTCAAAGACTTTACAATTCCACACAGCAACTGATAATTCAAAGCACTTTGGCAGTGTCAGCTTAAAGGAACTCTATGGAAATATTCAATAAAAACTCAGAAGCACAAGATAAACCTCTCACATCATTGCAAGATTTACAAATGTGTACTTTTGATTATATTTTTCTATGATCATTTTGTTGGATTAATATTCTTAGATTTATACGCCAATTCTATTTACTCAAAGTGTTGTTTTTACTAAATTCTGGCAGAAAGCACCTTAGGACAGAAATAATTTATGTGAATCTAAGTCCAATGTTTATGCAGGCTTCTGATGACATTTTATGCCGGGGTTGGTATTAGGAAGTAGCATATAAAGGTGCCAAGTCTCTCAGCACGGCTGGGACTCAGCATATCTAGAGCCCTCCTTCTAATGGCCAGATCCTCTTCCAGCCAAGATACTCAACTGCAGAGTCATGGGAAATGCTTATGGACCAGTTATGGGAAAGGCGCATTTAATGAAAATTTTGTGTTTACTCTCACAGTCTTAGGGAAATGGCCTCAAAACTCACTATAGCAGTACACAGGGTGTTATAAAAAGATTTGTTTCCTTTCTCTCTTTTTCTCCTAAGATTATTTCCCACATCTTTACAAAAAAATCATCTGTAAATTGTAGCTGTATTTTTTTAATGCTTCTTACATGCTTGATTTTGAATGAAACAGTGTCAGGAACACAGATCTCACGATTGATTGATTGATTGATTCATTCATTCATTCATTCATTCAGTTATTTGTCTTGCTTGCAATTGACAGAACCAAATTGCTCATGCTCCTGTAGTCTACCCAGGGAAATTCTGCCCAGTGCTTGGCACAGTTGCATTCTTTAATCAACCTTGGTAAAGTGATATTAGTCACATTTTAAATTTTGCATCTCACAGACATGCCTAGAAGAAAATCTATTAGTGAGCCGAATGTAAATCAATTTAGCGAATAACTTGTTTAGTGTGTTTCCTTATCTTGATTTGGTTTCCTTTATTCCTTTAAACCACCAGAGCATTCTCCCCTTCACCAACTATTATAACCAGATTAAAGTTATTTCTGTGGTTTCTGACATTGCTCAGCCTAGAGAACATACACAAAACTTGGAGGGAAACTGTCAGGGAGCATGTTAGTCTTTAAAGCTCTTCCAAGGGATTCATTCACGCTTGTATTGCCTTTACAATTGTAGAGCATGAGTAGTGTAAGCAGCCAAAGAAAAACTCAGTTTATGTTTCTTCTTCCAAAACAGTTTCTGTGCAAATATTGAATCACTGTTCAGCTAATGCTCAATACATATGATAAAGTGACCCAAAGCCTGAGGTCATCTGATACTTTTCTTTGAGGTCCGATGAAACAAGCATGCAGAGGAGGCATTGTGACATACTGGTAGTATGTAGGTCTAAGCAGGGAGAAGTCCACTTTTCACTCCTTTATAGAATACTTTGTGTAGTTTAGGAAGACTCCAAAGTATATAGGAATTGCTTGTGAGTTATATCACTAGGAAGACAAGGGCTTAGGAGAGGTGACTTAAACAAAGTATATAGTCTACACTGGGGCAATTGGTATTAAGACCTTAACCTATAGTTCTTTGTATGTAAAACATGTAACTGGCTGACTGCTCTGTGAAGGTGCATCCCTGAGAAAGAGGCTTACATGGTATCTGACATACTACAAGTACTCAGTAAATATTGGTTGAATGATGTAACATACAGTAAGTGTTGGTTGTATTCTAGCAACAAGCAGCTACCCACGTGCTTACCCATGTGTCATTTTGCATGCTACTGGGTGAGAATATAGAGGAAATATACATTAAGCAAAAAGACAATTCGCTGAGTACCAAACCATGATGAGTGTTATGAAAGAAAAGCCCAGGTATTAGAAGAGAAAATAAGCCTTATAATATTCTTTTTTAGGTAAGAGGAGTTTGTTTGCTTAAAAGTCACATAATAGGGAGTGAGGGGTGGGAGAAGGGGAGATATTGGTGAAAGGGCACAAAATTGCAGTTATATAGGATGAAAGAATCTAGATATCTAATGTCAGGTGAGATGACTATAGTTATTCTAGGTCAATAGATTTCAGGTGCTCTCATCACACACACACACACACACAAATTAGTAGACATGGGAGGAGATGATATGTTAATTAGCTTGACTGTAGTAATCACAGCAAATCATCATTTATACCTTAAATATATCCAATGTGCTAAATATATTATGAAATATTACCTAATACTAAATATACAATTAAAGACATTTTAAGTGACATAATAATCCTTCAATAATAAACACATATTTGTCTGGTTTCAGCCTTCTGCGGAGAGCAGAGTTTAATTTTACCTTATTTCTCAGGTTATTTTCCTGACATATCAATGCCCACGCAGTATTAGGAGTCGCTTCATGTGAGATACCCAAAAAACAGCCCTTTTTCCACCCAATAATGCCAAACTTCCCCAAAGACTTCCTTCACATATAATGGAGTTAACTAAATGAATAAACATATTTCTATTCTAAATATATTTTTATGTACCTAATATATTTTTGTCTGTAAGGGAATAGGACCATTTAAAAAAGTTAATTTCATTTGCACAGGCATTCATCCTTTGGAATATGGCTTAACGATGCATTCTTTCTCCATGAGTCTCAGTCCTAGTCAGTATGCCCCCAGATTATTTACTAGTGTTAAAATGACACCTAGAGATCGTTCACAAATGGTGTGAATGTACATAACACTACTGAACTGTACGTTTAAAAATGGCTAAGATGGTAAACTTTATATCATGTGGGGGGGTTTTTGAACCACAATTAAAAATAAATGGTACCTTGTCTTCCAAATTTGATGATTCCAGCTATGAGCTACTTTGCAGAAGGTCTCGGCAGATGCTTATCAACAAGTTTGTCCTCTTTCTTTTTTCTGGAACACAAAATACTATGACAAAAATGATACACAAAGTTACATTTTTGACTTGGTGCCCAAATCCCACCCTGGAATCCATAACCTTGCTTTAAAGATTTAAGAAAGACCTTTAGTCTACTTCTGAGAAGGTCCTTAGCCTCGAAAACTTTATCTCTCAACTTGACTTCTTAGCAGCTGTTATATTTTTTTTGCTGTCGTTTGTTTGACAGGATCCAGTTATAGGTTCCGATGTCTGTTTAAAGAAACAAGGAGGCTGTTGGCTTTAAAATTCCCTCATTGCTTGTGTGATCAGCATTTTCCCAGGCTTTTCTACATAGTTTGCCAAGCAAAGGGACTGACCTTTTGTAGCAAACACTTTTTCATTTCAAAATGCTCACTTTGATTTTTGTCCCATTTTATGCTCATTCCAAACTGTTTACAACCCACTAAAAATGACTGTGAATTATATGTTTGTGTAATGGATTCCTTTTGTGGTCGGAGTGGAATGTTTACTTTGAACAATTAGTTATCTTTGGGTAGATTATAGCAACTTGGAAAAAGAATGGCTAAAATTATTATTATACCTTAACTATTTCTTTTTGGTAATCCCTCTGCTATTACATCAAGTTTGAGAGAATGTCATATCAACAAGCCCATGGCATTATAAATGAAATCTATTTCTCCAATGTGGGAATATTTAGACATAATTGTTAATATTATAGGAAGGTATAGTTATATACTTACTCAGGGATATACTTATCTGACTCCTAAAATTCGGAACATCAAATTACATAAATACATGGATCTTTAAATACATAAAATAAATACATGTATATTCACTATGTGTGTGTGTGTGTGTGTGAGACATTTGCATATTAGGTAATATACGCACATGTATGTATTTATTATACAAATAACAGACATGATTATAGTATAGCTATTTTGCTAAGATATACCAAGCATTGTACTTATGAATATAATTTTCCTGGTACTCAATTCAGTGCATCGGTCTGCCTCTTGTGATCCTAGCAAGCGTTCACTTGCAAAAATAAAACTTTTCATAGTCTTTTCCCCATGCCTGAGAATCCAGACCCCTAAAGTACAGATCAAATTGCCTTCACTAGACAAGCTCTGCTCCCAGTTCTGCTAATTTTGTGCTGTTCATTCTTTCCCACTTTGGGATAATCTATTATAGTTGGATCCAGGCACGCACGAAAGGCTGATACTTCCATGAGGAATGTGCAATTTGTACTGTTTAGTTTGTGACGAGATTCTTGAAAACTTTTATGATTCTATCTTGTTCCAGAGAGACTTCTGCTTGCTAGTTTTATAAGCAGTGAGTGAAAAAAAAAGTAACGAAAACAAAACAAACTGATAAAAATTACATGCTCCAAAAAAAAAAAATCAAGAGTTCAAGATAAGCACTTTTTCTTTTTCCCCAGAGAATATTTGTGGACTGAACAAAAATGTTTCTGAGGGCCCTGACCTATGTGTTGCTTTTTTTTTTAAGTGCTTGCTTTTCATGCCTGAAGTTAGGCATCCACATGCAATTACAAAAGAGCTGATCTTCAAATAAGCTCCGTGCAAGTTTGCAGCGAATTTTCCTTAGGTTTTATTTGTGAGTTAAAATTAAGCCTGGTTTCGTGTTTTTGTGTTTTGTGTTTTGTTTTGTTTTGTTTTGTTTTGTTTTGTTTTGTTTTGTTTTGTTTTGGTGCAACCCCAACGACAGCCACCTTCCTGACAGCTAGAGTGTTGTGCTGGGTCCAACTTGGAATTGGCTCTTTGGGGTAGTCATGCTGGGGCCTCTGTGTCTGTAAGAAAGCCACATTCAGGGCTAGAGGGGAAGACAACATCAAAAAAGAGTAAACAGGAAACAGCCAGCAAGAGTATAAAAGAGAAACTAGGGAAAGACAAGCAAAAGAAATCAGAGATGACAAGGTGGAGAGAGAGAGAAAAAGCTGCATTTTGCAATTAAAAAAACAAATGTGGATAAAACGGCACGCTTGTGAGGCCCCATAATGAAGAGAAGACAGTGATCGAACCAGTTACCAAGTCAACCATAGTTACCTGAGACCTGCTTCTCTGTTCCAGAGAAACTTATTCCCGCTCAAGAAAATACTTGTAAGATCTTGCTGGGAGTGGCCAGCTTACACTGAATGTTCACAAATTCTGTGTATACACATGGTTAGGAATTAACTCACTGTACTTATTAGTGACATTTCATGAAGTTTATCTACATTAGCAATACACAACAGCCTTATTATCAGAAAGAGAGCTTAAACATAACAGAAGTTAATGGAACAATAAATGTGCAGTTCAATAACCAGCAAGGCTATCTAATGTATCCAGCAATGTGGCTCTGGTCAAATCAGTCAGTGGCTATTCCCACACTTTTGCGTCCAGAATGCATGAGAATAAATAATATCTCTTCCCAGATAAAGCCTGAGTCTAATTTCCAACCTCCACCCCCAATTCCACTCCCATGTTAAAGTTTAGGTTCTTACCATACTTTCCCTTCGAGTCAGTTGGAAGGAAACAGAGTCAGAATTAATACCCTAGGAAATTAGCCTCTTATTGTGTGAATGGAGGATTTAAATAATGCAACACCTCTTCATGTCGACATGTAATAGTCGAAAATATCCTATAGCGGTGTCATTTATATGATGAGAGTTCTGAGTCTGGGAGTTTTTCTATTATAAGCCCCCATATTCAGAAGTTAATAGTTCAACCATAAAAATAATCTTGGCTGAAAGTTGGCAGGATGTTTTAGCCTGGAAGCAAATGTTTACAAAATTTGAAAAAAAAAATCACATGCATTTGGAAAGCTTTCAGGTTTTCAATAAAAAGGCGCAAAAAAAAATTAGGCAGACAGAGATTTTCAGATATTTGTTGCTCTGGGATTCAAAAATGGATTTGTAGTTTTTAAATAGAATTTTAAAAATTATTGTTGCATAATGTGAACCAAGTGACTAAAAAGAGAAGTTATCAAAAAATTATCAGAGCTCTCACAAGAATGTCACTCTGTTTTGTGAAGTAATCTGTGGTTTATTGGTTGAACGAGAATCTATACATTGTATTTTTATAAACATTTCCCTAGAGCTTAAAAATTTGTGGTAATTAATAAATCTTAAATTAATTCAGGAAGCTACGAATGAGAACAAAATATTATACTCTTCTGTGGGTTTCCTAATAAAAAATGTTCCCTTTTAAAATGCCTAGAAAAGAATTTTTTTTCCAAGGAATTGTCACACTTTCAAATGAAGTGTGCTAACTTAAGCATTAATCATTGATACATGTATATTAAAAGGCATACAGATTCCAGAAGTAGTTGCATGGGTCCATATAATTGAACATGGTATATTTTCCTCTTTAGGATTTTTTGGAGTAACCTATTCGTCCCCCTTAAGAGTCATGTCTTAGAGATTCTTCTAAATTCTGTGAAAGGTTATCTTACAGTCTGTGGAATTAGATGTGTGTGTTTTTCTTGGGTTCAAGTAATCTTTTCATTGCTAGTTTTATATCTTTTTGCCAAATTTTATAATTTTCAAGCCACTTCCTATTTTCAGTTCAGACAAAAAAAAAATCAGGGGCACGACACTTTGGGAGGAAAAACTGCAAAACCAAAATAGCTTTAGAATGATACTGCTGGAAGAGTTTTTGAGCTTATACTAGGACTGTAGACCCAAAATGTCAAATTACCCAATTTTTAAGGAAATAAGAATGTCCTGAGATTTAGACTGAAAGCACAGTTTACAGAAGAAAAATATTTAAAATATTACCCTCGGTCCATAGTGTGCTACCTCATATAGAGAGCGTGGATTTATTTTTAACTTTTCATAGTACCTGGCACATAATGGATTCTCAATAAATGATAAATAAATGGATAAATTATATTCAACATTGCCTAAATCTTCATGGAAGGTTGCACACCATTGTTATACCTGTATATGGCTGAAACTAAAAAAAGAAAAATCAACGACCAACAGTTGTTGGTTAAAGGCAGCTGTCTGATTTGCATGGTTTCCCAATCTGTTTTCTAAACATGTAAACCATTCTGATAATGGTATATTATGTCTTTCTAAACTATATTCTTTTCTATCTATACCCAGCTACACTAAACATTTGAAAGTATGTTTCCTTAAAGATTTTATGTTCATCAGTTTTTGGATACTACGTTTAAGGGTGCCATGCAGCCACTAATAGAGTACCCATTTTCTACTCATTTTCATCAGAGGAAGTCATATCCCATTAAACATTGTTTCAACACCAATAGCCTGCTGTTTCTAATCAAGTAATTGAATGGCAACTATGACTTATAAGTGACATGCCTGAGAATAGTCAGGAGTAGGCTCAGGTCTCATAACCGCACAGAAAGTAGAGCACCATATCTTTTCCTCTGATTCAGACTTGAAATAACATGCTGGTGCTGTTCTGAGTGTTCATTTACTTCCCCATGAACATCTCACCTTCTTGATTCAGTGTTTATTTTTTACATAAATCTGAGGAAATTTTTATTTTGATGATAATTTCTTGAGTTGAAAGAGTCTGCCAAAGAATTTGAAATAAGATATATATGGTCAACTACACAGACTTACCAACTGGAAGCTAATGAAGACAGGATACCAATACTCTAAATTCTGACATGATTTTGCTATTGGATATTGATTTCATTTTCTACAAATTTACTTCATGTCAGAAAAGTTAAACTCTGCTGATCCTATCAAAATCCCTCTGAAGACTTTGAATATGCAAGTGCCATTAAAATTGGACTGTTATCTTTCTTGTCTTAAAAATGATGGTCTTCTTGCTATATTTTGCATTTTTTACTGTTTGGGCTAACTTGACTCTTTAGTCTCCCTACAAGGCAGTGGAACACCTAGCAGGCAGTATTGTAATCACTGTAGTAAAGTTTCTTTCCTTAAAGGTCGCCAGTTGGCCTGTATTTGAAATTGCGTGGCATAATATTGGAGTCCACGCTCTTAGCCCAGAGTTTGACAGCATAAGAAATGTGTGTTTTTCTCTGGATTTGATCCTTGACTCTGGGATTTCTCTATCCATTCTTTCAGTGTAATCTCAATGATACCAAAATCTTCAATGATTTCTTCAATGACTTCAAAGTTCCTATTTCAGAATGACTCCTCAAGCTATGTGTTATTCTCTGAGCTGTGGTCTAAGAACAACTCTTCTTGAATTTTCCTCCGGCATCTCAAACTGAACTTCTTCAAAATGCATTTATCACTTCCCCTAACAAACCTATTCCTCCTTCTTTGTTCTTTAACTAAGTCAATGGCATCATGCCTTTTTTCCCCATTCTTCTTTTCTTTTTTTCTTCCCATTCTTCTAAAAAGAAATATGTTGGATATTTTAGACTGTTCTCTCTACTTATGCAGAGCATTATTCACCAAGTTTAATAATCTCTGCTTTCTTACAATCTCTTGAATCTGATTCTTCCTTTCATCTGCTATGGCATTGATTAGAACCCTGTAATTTCTTTTGAGATCAAACTCCTAAGTGAGATTTTCTGCCCAGGCCACCTTCTTAAACATGGCAACATCATTCTTCATGAACATAAATAGAATTGTGCTATGCCTTCTTAGAATATCCCTCCAGTGGTTTCTTTTCTCCATCAAGATAAACAAAATTCCACACTAACTATCCCCATAAGCATATGACCTCTGTCTATTGTCCAGCTTCATATTCTCATAAGCTGCTTCCTATGCTCCAGGAATATCAACTACATCAAGTTTTCCAAAGGTTGATATTTTTCCATGTGCTGTTCCTTCTCTCTAAGGACTCTCTCCTTGCCCATCCATCTACCAAACTCATATTCATCCTCTTGTACATTGCACAGGAACCCCCTTCTTCAAGGAATATTCTCTGATTTGTATCCCCAGCCATCTCTCCATGGTGTCTTGAACATTATTAGGATTTCTCACTGCAGTGTTCCAATGACAGCTTTGCTCTCCGTAATATAGCCCTTATTGCATGGGTCTATAATGGCTGGTGCCTTTACCTGTTTCTCCATGTAGAGTATGAGTCCCGGAGTCTAGGCATTGTGTCTGGTTCATTTCTGTCTCATCAGTGCTTAACACACCAAAGCTGGCATATGGTATGGGCTCAATTCATGATTTATGATTAAATGGACGAATAGGTGGATATTAACCAAAATTCCTTTTCATCCATCCATCCATGCATTTATCCTTAAGGACTCAAATCCTATATACTGAAGATTCATTGAACTGATAGAAGACATAGTGAGTAGATGTCTCTTGAAACATAACGTGAAGTCATATTATCCAGAAGGAAGAGAAACTACCTTAAAAGTGAAAGCAAGGAGTTTTTTTTTTTTTGATTGTTTGTTTGTAGCATGGCCAATATGTATCGATCATATCAATATCTATATCCATATCTATATGATATACCATATTAGTAATAGTCTTCAATAGGATGAGATAAGACAGAAATAGAGCAATGATTCTGGTGATCAGGACAGGTTTCAGACAAAACAGACTTTCTCATCCTTCATAGGGTGAAACCAAGTCTCTCAACAAATAGTGTTAAATTATTTCATGAACCTGAGGGATTCAACTAACACCAGCCAAATTTGATCCTTTTGAGATCTAACAGTATCATAAGAGTAGGACTATCATCTTTCTGGTTCAAAAAATTATGTTTTTTTATATGTAACCCTCTGGGCATTGTGCCTACTTCCCCGTAAGTTTGTGTATAATTTTTCCCATTATCACCCCCTAGGTCTCTTTCACCATCGCCACTTTCCAGGCGTCTACCGTCCACTGAATAGCCATGTTTTTGATTATCTTTTCCCAAATGTATTAGCTTGCATTATTTAAGGCTGAATCTCTTTTTATTATTTCCTGCTCATATTTCTAAACTCCTTAAGTCCATTTGTATGATTCTTTTGTCTTCACAGATGTCCACAGTTCCTCCCAATTTAGTATCATCAGCAAATTTAATTAATGCTCTGTTTACCTCTCTTTCTAATGAAACCAGTCCCCTGTTTCATTTCATCATACAAAGTAAAAATATATTGGCAATAAAACAGTCCAAAGAAATGTTCCCTCACTGTAGGAGGGGAAGTTCAGGATACAGCAAAGAACCGTGTGGTGAGGAGTGGACAGGGCAGCAGGGTGGTGAGCTAGTTTGCTATTGCCCTAAAGCAAAATCTTTTTCACAGCAACTACATTTGGCAGATTGCCTGGGTTGGTGCTGGTGTGTGTGTGTGTGTGTGTGTGTGTGTGTGTGTGCTCTATAAGGTAACTATGTTACCCTAACTGAGGACTTTTTACTAAAGATATATTTATTGATACATGAAAAGCATATTTAAAACTACATACACAATTACAAGTGCAAGCTAGTAACAATTAATCCATAGTTTAGCTACAGACCTAGATATGGATACATACATCTGGATATATACACACTCATAATCATTTTCACTGGGCTTTGTCTAACATTCACTACTGTCTAAATTTTTATCTCAGTTTTTAATTTGGTAAATGGTTTAGATCCAAATTACCTATTGGGTTTAAATCAAATTCCTTATAAGTGTTAGATTTATAGAATAAAGAGAATTTTTATTCAGTTGTACCCAAAAGACAAATGTCAGTAAAAAAAAAAATATTTTAACCTCTAGAATTTATAGGCTAGAAAGGTGAGCTTCATCACAGAAAGAGGTTTTACNCAGTTGTACCCAAAAGACAAATGTCAGTAAAAAAAAAATATTTTAACCTCTAGAATTTATAGGCTAGAAAGGTGAGCTTCATCACAGAAAGAGGTTTTACTTGTTAACTTTAAAGTGAGCAAGACAAATGGTCTTTAAAGATGTGGCCATACAGATGAGGGGGGTGTTTTACTCAAGGAAAACAGAGATGACGTTTATTAACCACCCACTATGTGCCACACATAATGCTAGTACTTTCCAACATGAGTCAATACTACAGATTTAAAACCTATGTTACTACCTGATATTCCATAGACTATTCCAAAATCCAGTAAAATTTCATAAATATTTGCCATGTTGCACATGAAGAGCCAATCTTCAAAATATGGATCAATTAGTATAAATTTACTGACTCTAAAGAGGAAAAAAAAAAACCCTTTCACGTTTATGCTGCGATTAGGACAGACAGATGGTAGACCAACATCTCTATTGGTATGTAGAGAAGACAATGCATGCTCTCAGTGTTGAAATGAAGGCTGATATATACTTTACATATAGCACAAGGTCACCAAAGATGTTATCACAAAGGGATGATGTTAACAAAATAGTGACTGGGAATACTGTTAAGTAGTCACAGCCTCATATTGTTTTTGTAGTGAGAAAAATCTGATGCATAATGCATTCTTATGCGAGAATTTTCTCAGATGCCAGGACTTTACAGGCATAACTTTCATAAGCTTTAATGGGAGTTTCCTGCCAGCACCTGTTACAGTATAGAGTTCTTACTTTTCACACATAATCCAAGACTGGCTTGGAACACTGACTTGGAAAAACTAATATAGTGAAACCTTCTTATAATGTTTCCTCACATATAATGTTCATCTTTTAATACTTGGTCTGATATATGTATGTGCATGTTTTCCTTTCAAATTCTTTTCCCACCAGAAAGGCTGTTTTTTCACAAGCTTTTTATGGATAGGAGCAGATAAAATAATTTCTTTTTTTTTTACTGGGTAAACTACTAGAAAAGGCACATAAGGCGGAAAGTTATTAGGATAGAAATTAAACTAATGTTACAAATCAACTCTTCTTAGCTGGAAATAGGTCTAGAAACACTATGGATTCCCGAGGAGCCAGCAGAAACAATTAGAGTGCAGTGTGCAAAAAAACAATCACCGTGGATCCAAAACAAGGATCACAGGTCAAAATGATATAGTTTGGCCATATTTTCCTGTGTCTTTACAGAACGAATATGGGAAACTTTAATATTTAAAATGATATTGCATTTAACCCTGTGGATAAATCAGCAGGGTAATATTTTGTATAAAGGAGAGTTAAAAAGAATTCTTAAAATTTCATATTTTTAAAATTAAGTCCCACAAATTGTATTACCAAAACAAAGAAAAAATTAGTGTATCTGTCTAACTCAAACTGTTGGAGATTGCACAGAAATACTATCATGAACAATAACTTCCCTTTTAAAGGTGTTTGAAGTCTCCTCTTGTTTACTATTTCTAACATACATGCCATATAAGAATGAAAACAGACCTCTCTACTCAAAATCCTGTATCATTTATTGTCCCATTTGACAGCATGGTGGGCAGGGGAATGTTTACTTATTAAACATTTTTAAATAGTGAATTTGAGTTCCATATTTATAACAAAATATTATAAGTAATGTTGGTAGGTTGAGTTAAAGTTGGAAGGAGTCTGAAATCCTGAAACCATTAAATAAATAAATAAATAAATAAATAAATACCTGTTAGTGAAATTTGTCACAGGGGCAAACTTAGGTCTGAACAAGGACAACTCCAGGACAGATCAGGGTGTATTTTTGGGTTCTCATTTGCTCCCATCTTTTTCTTTGCTAGCGTGTTACATTACTTTGTAATGTCCCCTTAAACACTGTGCCTGACCTCCAACACCCTCCTCCTGGCAAACCTGCCTCAGGAATATCATTTATACTTTAACTTGAAGTTCAGACATCCTTTAAATTCCTTTGAGTGTTACCTTGAGTACAGTTGTTTAAAGAGGTAACAATTTAGCATTAAATGTCTTTGTCTCCTACTAGAGTCCTTTCCAAGCACCAGGAAAGAAGGGTTTTATTCTGTTTTGTTCTTTTCGATAAGGCAAAGAAGGGCAAAGGGAGTTATACTGACACCTCTAAAAGCATGCTGTGTTCCCAAGCTTAGTATCTTCCTCCTCTCTAAGGGTTTTGCTTGTAGCGTACTTTGCTCTAAATTTGGACAAAATAAGGTCATTATTTTCTTTTGATATTATGGCCAATGAATTAATAGAAGTGCATTTGTTTCTGGGTCTAATAGTCTTTGTTAAGATTTGTTTGAAAATTTGAAAGTTGACTGGGAATCCTGGACCTCATGAGGCTGCCATCGTTCAGGGCTGTTTGTCTCCCGCTGATGAACCTTAGGCTGAGTTACCTGGGGAGACTTCAGGCCACTACAGGGCTGAGAGGTTTCGGATGGAGCCCATGGTCTAGAGCAGGCAGCTGCACACCCAGGGCAGGAGCAGAGGACTGACGCGGCGGGAAACGTCTCCAAGACTGTGTTTTCTGCAGGCATGGTGCAGAAAGGAGAAAGGCTTGATTTTCAGAGATCCCATGATTCCAAGGACAAACCTCAGTTTAGAGCATTATACTCACCTCCAATGAAAAGATCATTGTATAAGTTGTCTCTGAAGAAGGATAATTTATTACACTTTTCACATGATGGAAAATCATGATGGTGAAAAGAATAAATTATGTTTAAGGATAAAATGTGTTTAGACAGGCTGAGAAACGTACCTTTCCTTCCCTGAATCTTTAAATACAGTAAGAACAACTCCATTTCCCTGTATCCTGGTATATTTGAAAATAGAAAATCCAGGCAGGATAAGCATTTGGATAATGGTAACTACCTTGGCTTAACTTGCAACCAATAGAGGATACCTGCTTCCACTTTCTGTTTCTTTCCCATTGTGTATCATACTTGCCCTCTTATCCTCCATCTCCACCTGTTCCATAGCCTACGCAAGTGAAGTCTTGTTGTACTTTCTGTCCTTGGAGCTGAAGTCTGCTGTCAGTACAAAATCAAATAGATTAATCTACACTAAAGTGCACGTGATTAGTGAGGTTAGATGTGAAATCCTTCCACAGGATTTGAAGACAAAGGAATAAAATTCTAATTGCATAATTTTAGACAAGCAAAATTGTATGAAAGGAACACTTTAGAACAGAGTTTTCATCCCCAAACTTCTGAAAAGATGCCCTAAATATAGCCTTTGCAATTAATGGTAAGATTAAACTTGGGGACCGATGGTGTAAAGTCCAGGTCTCCGAATTGATAATCTTTCATTTCTAACTTCTACAGCACTTCAAGAGTCAGCTATATTCAATCATCATGGATTTTCTAATATTCTTAAGATTCAAAATCTGCCAGCCCTTAGGGAAAATGGGGAAATTGAGACACTATTTAAATTTCATACAATGGAAAACATGAGATGTATTTGTAACTTGGCTTCTTACCTCTTAGAAAATTAAGTATATGGGATAGACACTCAATAAATATTATATTAATGAACATCAACGTATGTAGCATGTCTCAGTTTAATATACTTTCTTTCTGTAACAACAGATCAGAAAGAAGTGTTAGATGCTAAATATGCATACACACACACAAATATTTCAATAAGACTTTTTATGTAGACCTATGTGACAAAATCCTCCAGAAGCAGGAAATCTGGTTTGTATTATACTAGTGCTAGATGAGTTTAAATAAGGGAACGATTGGTATTGGAATGTCTTTTTTTTTTTTTAAGTCAACAAGTAATGTTTTGAGTAACTGGAGTGTGTGCAATGCTTTACTAGATAGTTAACAGCCCTCAAGTAGTAAAGAATGAAGCTGAGGATATAGGTCTTTCCTACACCACTAAAAGAGATCTTGCCTTACCTTTCTACTTAGGGAGTGATAGTAGAAGTTAAAAAGCCAAACCCAATACTAGCTTTGGGTCTTTATGCATTTCTTTTCATACAGGACCTACAATCATGAATGACAATGGTATGAATTGTTCAGAGATAGTTAGAGCTTACAATTAGGGAAAACGATTATGTCTTTTAGGCTCCATTGTAGAAAACTTGTATTTGTATTTCCAAATCTGGGTGTGATTTGTCCAATAATAGAATAGTTTGTAAAATACTTAAATTTTGAGATTTCTATTTTGCCTCATAAAGATTTGAATCTGATATCATGGGTCCTAAAGCATGTTTCAGATAAATTAAAGATATACAATAGAGCATTCAAGGACACTCAATAGTTTATCTTTCGGTCTTTTTCAAATGAACCTATAGGAACATAAACCTATATCATAACAAAGAAATGCAATCAATGGCATGATATTTTGGTAATGAAATAAATATCATTATTGCTTTTTGTTTATAATAATACACATAATCTTACATATGCCTATATGTATACATATGCACACATAGAAAATAGTCAGAAATATATAAAATAATAAATAAAACCAGAATCATTTTTGTAATCCCACTGTACACAATTACTATTAATAGTGTAATGCATAATGTATATATAATACACATAGCGTATTATAGTTATATATAATGTACTGCATAATATATATAATATATATAACATATTGCCTGTTTGAGGATATAATGTGAAACTTAATATATTTCATAATGTCGTTTCCTTCTAAAGTTGGCTATAGAGCATATACTAACCTGAGTGTATTGTTCAGATGTGTTGCATGTGTGAAAATATTAGAGACTGCTGGTGCCATTGTTACTAACTCATCAATTTGTGTACGGGATTCACCGTTAGTGCCTCAGAACAATACTAGGGCTATAGCTCCATAATATCTGGACTGTGTACTCTGTTCATTGCTGTAACTCCAGTGCCTAGGACACTTTTGCAATATAATAAATGCTTAATCAATATGTGCTAAGTGGTATTCAAGGTTGGAGTTCACCAACTCAAGGTCTTTCCATCCAGAATAGATTGGAATTTTTCTTTCCTTCTGTTGAACCACAATTTAGCATAGGTCCATTTGCCAAAAAGAGAGGATTTTGTACTAGCCCTATGTCTCTGTTTAGCAGAAGTATTAACAATACCCACATGATACTCTCTCCTGTATTATCAAAAAGGAAATCATAATCTTATTTATCTTTCCCTAGAAAAGGAAATTTAATCTTTTCAGCCTCATTCACTGTCATGACCAGGAGCCCCTTCTTTAACTAGAAAAGAGTCTAATGGCACCAGAATTTCTCATTTGTCTGTGATCTAAATAGGACTTTACCGGTGGTAGATATACTCAAACAGGTTTATAGTATATTTTGCCTTTGTGTCTGGAATTCTGCTTCCCTACCCCACTTTAGAGGCAGCAGCCAGAAGGGCTGTCTCTCACCTGAATCCTTAGCAGAAGCAAGCCATCAAAACCCTCCAGGAAGTGGCTAGCTAAAGGGTCTGAATTAGAGGCACCTCCCCAAAGAAGATCAAAAGTTATGCTCCACCAACACAGAGACACTGAGAAATGGTTGAATGTGTTCTAAATTAAACTGCCCTGGTGGTGAGCAGAGATCTGCCAAAATCTTTCAATTAATCACTTTTACCTTCAGGGCAGAGTTAGGCTGAGAGTATTTCAATAGGTTTTTATTGGAACAGGGTTATTTCAGATATTAAACTATGTTGCACAAAGTAAAAATAATGTTATTTTTAAGTTGCTACTCTTGTTAAATAAAAGTTGGCAAGCCTTCTTGGGGTCTGTATTGTGTCTGTGTATTTGTGTATGTGTGTGGCTTTTTTTCTGTGCCGTAAGCCTCATTGATTTAAAAAAGTGAACAGCAATGAATTAGGTGGTAAACATATTCATACAATCATTTTCATTAATAATATGTTATAAATAATAGAAGAAAGGTTTTAAATGTATAATTCTGTGCGACACAATTGAGATATTTTTTCCTACATCTTCAGCAGTAAGTTAATTAGAATCACCTGCATTTCCTTGGGTGGACACCAAATGGATTGCAAACAAAAACAGATTAAAATAGCTGCTGGAGCTCATGGCATACAGATGACAAGATTCACAAAAAGGACAACGAGGCACTGAAAATGTTCGCTTTTCAAACAATTTTAGAGGAAATTTAGCTCTTGCAACTTCTCGGTAAAAGCTGCTTGTAAGTGTTTTGCTGAAAGACTAGAACAGCTTTGTTTCTGATCCCTTGATGAGTGAGAGAAATGTTTAAGAAAGATCACTTTACAGAGAGATTCAGGCTGAAATGCGATGACTGTGATTCAAGCCAAGCCAAAAATTACAGTTCAGAATGAAAGGGGAGGGACGTGGTTTGGGAATCCATTTTCCCACATTCCTGAATCTCAATCATCCCAGCCGATGTTTTAAAAAAAAGTCCAATGGAAAACAATGAGGTCACTTTGTTTAGATGTTTAAAAAAAAATAGGGGTGGGGGGGTTTGAAAAGAATGAGAGCAAATATATGAATTTTAAATCAATATCTATTTCAAGTATAATGGGATTAAAGGCTAGACTTTATGTAACTATTATGACTTCATCACAAAAGGAGCCATTTTTCAGTGTTTTCTTCTTGTTTGTGTTGGTAAGCCTCTTAGTGCATGCCTTTAAGTTATGAAGGAGTTTGTTGGTAAAATTTTTAAAAGAAAAAGCATACATGGGCATAGTGTACAGATCATTCCTTCCTAAGCTCCAAGCTTTCCTTAGGAATGGCACCTTCATTAAACCTGCTCCACTCATCCCGCTGCAGTGGTCCCCCACGGCTGTTTGCATTTGCTTGCAAACTACTGAATGACCAAGTTAGCCTGTTCATTCTTATTACCCCTATTTATTTTGAAAAAACACTCTGAGCAAGTCACAATACCAAAAAATGATTTATTTACATCAGCATGATCACAGCAGAACATAACAATGGAACTCAAACATAAAAGAAACTCAGAGAATGAGATGCGATGAACCAAATACAACCTTCAACTTCAATATCTTCCAGACACATGAAGTTTTTCCTCAAGACGAGAGCTCTCACTTAATGATACTCAGAATCATTGCCCAATATTTGTCTTCAAGGCTAAGAAAAAAGAGAGAGAAAGTAAAGAAAAAGAGAAACATGTAAGAGAATTTATCAAAGACTATTTCCAGGTTCTTTGCTTTCCACTTTGCAGAAATCATTTCAGTTCATTACCTTTTGTCTTGTCAAATCAAGGACGTTGGGTGTGCTAGTGAAATTTCACAGGAAAATTTAAGGTCTCCCGGAGATCCTTCTTACTTTGAGATACTTTCAGAATGATTCTAAGATTGATATAATTCTATAAACCATATTTGTGTCTACCATCATATAGGCTTCATGTTGTTAGGCCTCAAATTCTTAGCTGGGTTTAGACAGATACGTAAGTATCAACATGTAAGATATGAGGCACGGCACATGAGGTGCCATCCTGAGACTCTCATTTCATTTTACTCAGGTATTAAGGAGGGTACACGATAAATTCCACCCACATCACACTGGCATGTTGTAACTTCTTTTCCTTTTGTTTTTATCTTTATTTGCCTATCAATTAGTATTCTGTACATTTAAAAGCATGATTTTAAAGGCAATTGTCTCAGTGGTACATCTAAATGGAATACGAGCTGAATGAAATGTATGGAGGTTATATGCAAAAAAAAGTCTAATACATAAAAAAAAATTACAGCAAATGGAAACCAGGATCTAGGCCTCAGGACTGATGTGAGGTTTCACAAGACTTTTTATAAACTACTCTCTACTTTTCTGGACTCTGAGAGTGTGGATAAGTCTCTCCAATTCTGACACAGTTAGTGAAATATTATGATAAGAACTAAGAAGAAATACAAGGAGAAAATTGTAGTAGTGAAAAAAGTGCACACTGAGGAGATTTGCACATTAAGGAGGATGACTTTTGTGTTTCTGGTAACATTTAAAGAATTTGGTGTGATTCTCATGTGCTTCTCAAAGTGTTCAATGTCCTACTTAAAAGGAACTGGAGAGATGGGAAAGTAATTCAATAAACGGTTTTCCCATTTTTTTTCTAACAATGTAACTTTATATAAGAATAATAATTATACTTAATAATAGTAGGGGCACCTGGGTGGCTCAGTTGGTTGAGTGCCAGACTCTTGGTTTCTGCTCAGGTCATGATCTTGTGTTGGTTCTGAGTTCAGCACAGAGTGGGCTTGAGATTCTCTCTCTCCTTGGGCCCCTTCCTCTGCTTGTGCTCTCTAAATACAAACATACATATATACATACATAAAATTTTTAAAAAATAATAAGAAGAATACTTAAAGGTAAGAAAGTCAGCCATCCCCCACTCCCATCCACAAATACGAGTGCCATAGATCTTTTCAAGGTATAAATGGTATAATACAGGACCAAGAAAAAACACAACTAGTAATGCTCTTAACACAGGATATTCTGTCCTTTTCCTCTCCCAGTTTTAAGTTTATCTTCTCAGGTGCTTAAATAGGACAACACTGGTTAAGAGGTCAGGACTGGGCAAATAGCAAATATGACATGCATGAATGAATGAATGAATGACCAATATATATGTAACTATTTTTGGCTAGGATCCTTAACAATTTTATTTCCTAGTATAACACCTTAAACAGATGCAAGTTTGGGAGGGTGAGGGGTTGGATTTAATAATGATCCTAACTAAACAAGTGTTCAATGAATAGTTCTTGAAGAAAAACCAACATCTCTCCCTCTCTGATCCAAAATTCTGTGTTTGATACCATTTTGTCCTTAGTCCCATATATTATTTACTTTTGCTTTTTTAGTTTTAAGACATTAATTTAAATCTGGAATTTGGTCCTTATCTAAAACACTGGCTATACAAACAATATAAAATAATGTCACATTTATCAGCATCATATGTCGTAAACAGTTTTCTCAGAAATAAAAAAAGCACTCTTCTCTTAGTGACCTCTTTTTCACTCTAACATTTCTTAAAAAAATTTAGCAACAAATATTTATCTCTTTCATATCTTAAGAGGACTACAATTCTTCTTTTCCCCA
Source organism: Ailuropoda melanoleuca (assembly GCF_002007445.2). Lineage (NCBI taxonomy): Eukaryota > Metazoa > Chordata > Mammalia > Carnivora > Ursidae > Ailuropoda > Ailuropoda melanoleuca. Next base: position 115,406,206 of record NC_048219.1, read on the forward strand.
TGAATCTACTTATTATAAAATATCTGGTAGATGAAAAACTCATTTTATTCAGACATAAGTCATTGAAAAAAGGCTATTTCCCAAATCAATCAAACAAACTTAGTGAAGGAAAGTTAAAGATAATGTATAGCATTGTCAAATCACTATGTGGTGCACCTAAAACTAATATAACATTGTATGTTGACTATACTTCAATAATCAAAATTACTAGTAAAATTAGGTATTAGAATTAGTAAAAGTAGGTATTGTGTTATGATATTAAAAAGAAAAACTTACTGTGACTATTGTCTCTATAAGATTTTGTAGCAGAGATACAAGGAAGGTAGGAGAAAATATCAAAATGAGATGAAAATGTAAAAGAAAGGGCAGAAGGAGCAGAAAAAAATAAAACAATCACAGTAATAAGGGGAACATTTGAGAAATCATAAGTGATAATAGAACTTCTGTAAATATGAAAAAAGGACAGGAGCAAGAAAAATAAAAGGCAATGAAGGGTATACTTATCCTGAACCCTATATTAACATATTTTCCCCACATTAGAATTAGAGACACATGAGTATTTTAAATATTCATAATGTAATCCCAGGTCATTTATATCCCATATGACAACAGAGAAGATTATTATACAGCAGTCATCTTCACAGTCTAATGAAACTTTTGTTCTCAGCATTAAAAAGTCTATCTTTATGAAAAACAATGCAAGCCCCCATTCAAGCTGGCATACTGAAAAAAAAAAAAGTCTGATTCTTCTTCCTCAAAAAAATCCCAATGAAATAATAGAAAAGATATGTTGAAAAAGAAAAATAATAATAATGGTGCTGAAAACAGAAAAGGTGTCATCAGTTGACCAGAAATAGAAATTCCAGAAAGAAAGAAAGCAGATGGGATCAAACAAGTGGAGAAATTAGAGCAGAAGAAACACCATTCCCAGTCACAATAATTAGGTACACTTCTTTCCAGGGATTTTCTAGAGAATATCCAAACTTGGAGTTGAACGAAGAGTGGAAATTGGCAAGAGGATAATAAATAAATAATTCACTAAATATCAGATCTAATATGGCAGACCTGGGCCCCTCTCCACTTATCCTGTACCAAGCAAGCACCTGCAGCAGCTGCTGGAGCCTGAGAACAAGTTTTACAAGGACAGAGGAGAGGCTGCTGGCATCTGAGAAAGAAGGCAGTAGAGAATAAGGTAACTCAGGTCGTCTCTATATAACAGACATAGAGTTAGATAGCTTTGCCCAGGAGCAAAACAGTTAAAGTATTCCTTGTCCAAAATAAGGTCCTCCCTCTTTTGGTAATTGAAGAACTACCAGCCTACTGTCTACTCACCCCTTCACTCTACAAGAAACCCTCATTCAGTCTGCCCATGTAAGATTGAAGCCAATTGGAGGGAAAAAGGATATGTGCAAATACAAAAATACCCATGACACACCCTATATTCTAATTAATTTGCTCTTTCAATCATAAGGGCAATCTGATATTTGAACAGCATCCATTTTAAAGTAGTTTTAGATGGAAAAGAGACAATAGAGGGAAGGATATATCAAGGAAATAATATAAGAAACTTTTCTGATTGAAAGGGCCTAGATGTGGACACATCTGAGTAAAATTTTACTTCTACAAATTTAAAGAGAAAAATCCTTAAAAAAAAATCCTGAAAAAAAAAGCAATTGACCTACAATGCCTCAATGATCAATTTAATAAAAGACTTACCAGCAGAGATGCTAGAAGATAATGAAACATTTTTTCAAAGTTAGAAAAGTAAAAGTTTATGAAGGTCGAACAAGTATTTAAATCAACAATTCATTATGAAGCAAAATAAAACAGTAATTGAGATGGAAAAAATAAGAATATGCATCAATCACATACTTTTATGAAAACAGAAGTCTTAAAAATAAATCCAAGAGAGAGTAACACTGGAACACAAGTAGTTCACTGTGACCTTGAGGGGCTCTGTCCAATATGGTAATCACAAAATCACATTATTTAAAATTAAGTAAAATAAAAATTCAATTGCACTAACCACATTTCAAGCACTCAATAGTCAGCCAAATGCATCCAGTGGCAACTGGCTTGAATAGGTAGATAGAACATTTCCATCATCACAGAAAGTTCTTTTGGGCAGTGCTTAATTTGAGGAAATGGAGGAACCTACAAAAGAAAAGAACACATCAGGCCTTGACTTTTGGGAGAGCTCCTTTGTGAAGTGAAATTTTAGGTTGAACCCAATCACCCTCCTTTTTTTTTAGTAGCAGTTAATATTGAATTATAGGTGAGTCACAAAATATTTATAGAGAATAAAATAAAATAATCTAAACTCTAAGAATACAAGCAATAAAGTAGATGATAAAATTGGAGCTATGAGGGAGAGAAGGGGAAGGAAGAGGAAATGCACTAAGTTTCTTATTTTTCTATAGCACAGAGGTAATTTGATTTAAGAAATAGAAATAGAAGTAGGCCAAAGTAACTAATAATAACAGAGTACATAGGAACAATGCACTAAACTCATTTTCTTTTCTAATAGGGAGTCAATAAATACCATTCAAAGTTAAATTAATAAACAGAAATATGACACATTTACATGAGTAACAACAAAAAGAACTAAAACTGAACTGTTAGCAATGACTATCTTTGGCTAGCAGGGTGGGGTAGATATAATATCTTTGTATAATATTTTGTGTGGTTTGATTTTCATTTTTGCCCAAGAAGTATATCTGCCTCTATAGCAAAAAAATCTATTCAAAATGGTTATTATAAAGTCATAAAGTTAACATGTAGAAAAATATTCTTGTTTGACAATGAGAATTGTATCGACTCTTTCCTAAGTTAATCATTCTTGAAGGATGGGACTCTCACAAGAAGTTATCAACAGTTAAATAAAGCCAGCAAATAGATGCAGCATAAATACCAGTCATTGAGACAGAGCAGGAATCAAACTTCGAGTTTCAGATTGTATCCTATTCTCTCAGTCATTGAATTTAAAGTGTGAGAACAAATAAATTGGTGGTAGAAGGTTGGAGACACTCAATTTAAGGGAGGAGGACTAGTCTGAAAGGCACATCAACTTCCCTTCAAGTTCAGCGGTAGACTCAAGCAGGACCTTCAGAAAGACCAAGAAAGAAATGTGAATCTCTCTTTGGGGGCATTCTGGGCATTCCCATGCTCATTGGTTTTTGCCAGAGGGAAAATAGGAAGACCAAAGAATTGCGAGAATGACTCTTCTTGCGGTAGCTCTGGCCTCCTAGGAATTAGGAAGTGCCATAAATCTCAGGAGAGGGGCCATTTGCGCAAAATTCCCAGCCCACATTTCAGACTCCAGGGGTTCAGATGCATTTTGTTATGTTCCAGAAAAACAAGCAAGCTTTTGGGGCACACCTCACAACCAGGCTCAAATTCTATATCTTCATGGTTTGCCCATCATCCAAGCTACCAAGAATGCTACCTAATCCACAGTTTGCAACTATTTTTAACAGGTTCATCTGCATTGTTAGAAACTGCCTGTATTTTGGCAGATAAGCCAGTCAACTGTGGAAACAGTACTGGTCTCTTAGATTTCTTTTTGGAAAATGTCTCAGAGTTATAGTGGGAATTACTCATGACAGCTGCATTCTTTCCACTGGGTTTAGACCACCGTTTGGTCTAATAACTCCTAATTGTGTGTCTATCCTACTCTAAGCTTCTTTAGAAGAAAAGGTGGGGGCGGGGGGTTGGGGAGAGAGATTTCTGAAAGTCTCCTATAGCAATACACAGTGACTTCTGTCAACGGTAAACACTGTTTTGAAACTTAAGAAGATCAACTGATGATGAACAAATAAATGACCTTTTGGTGAACATGGATTTCTTCAGAGAATTTTTCATTACTGCCATTAATACCAGTTTGATATTTAAAAAAAAAGGAAAATGACTTAGTTTCACCATGTTCCCAAAGTATTTTTAGCATAACAAGAAAAGTTCTTCTCAGCATCCAGTCATGGTATTTTCTTAAAAGAAGTACCTTTCAAAGTAATTTTTTCTCCAAACTTTACCAAAGCACAACATGGGTACCTTGAAGACATTGCACATTTAAAAATCATACGAGCTCTAATTATATTTCCAAAATAAGTAGTTTCCAATCCAGTAAGGATAATGTGGTCATGAAAAGGATGTCCAAATCCACCAATTTACATTGGTTTGGTTTGGCATAGCTTTCAAAGTTCTTGGAGCAAAAAGAGGATGGCACGTGAGTCATTGCAATTTGGGTAATAATTCCTAGGGCTTCGGGTTTGCCACTCTGTGAGGCATTCAGGGGAAAACTAATCAACTGCAAGACTGTACCTATATAATTTATCACTGCTAAAATTCACTGATATGTTCCAGATTATTTTGCAAAATGTAATACCCTCCTTTTTAATATGTACTTTGTCATTTTCACTCTATTTATGTAATTTAAAAAGTATGATAGCCGGGGAGCATGAGCCATTTGAAGCAGGAGCCACTAATGCCAGAGACTGCTATCCTTCACAAGATATATGGTGTTGATATCTCTGAATCTAAAGGGCTTGGAAGTTGTGTAAAGTTAGATTCAAATTGCATCTAATATGTTTTGCTTTACTCCCTCTTACTTTCTGGTTTCTATCTTAAGCCACAAAGCAGTTTCTCTGCTGTGCCTTAGTTCTACAACCACAGTGGTGGCACTGGTCTGAGTTACGCTCCCTGTCTCCATCCCCAGCCCTCCCTCCTTTTATCCCAGAAGAAAATTGGGTTATTAATTTAGGATGAGGCTGCTTTGTTTAAACAGTATAGTGTTTTCCAATTGCTCAAGCGTAATATATCCAACCCATACTGCTCTTTCAAATGTTTTTGATTACCCAACTTAAAAAAAAGAAAGAAAGAAAGAAAGAAAAAGAAAAAAAAACTTCTACTGGAATTTATGAAACACCGGGGGGGGGGGGGGGGGGTACTTCATATGTTGTAACTTTAAATTTTCTAGAAAAGGAAAAGAAAGTTTTGGATCCTGGGTAATTCCAGTAATTGAACAGTTTACAACTCTAGACAACATATGCATTTACAATAACACATAAAATAATTAGAAAAGAAAGAGTCCCAGCTTCAAAATAGAAATGTGTTTGATTTTGTACCTTGAATAAAGAGATATGCATATAAAATAAAACTTAAATAAGGTCCTTATTTGCAATAAAAATTCGTTGACATTCAAGTAACATCATTTACTACTGACCTCTGATAAGGGTCCAACTAATTAACAAAGCAAAAATTGATTTTAAAAAGAATTATATAGTAAGTTTTCTTGTTTGTATTGTAATAGATTTTAAGCAACACTTCATCTTGAATCATTATTTTAAATAGAGCTAATTTAACTAATTCTATTAAAAGCATATTAAGATTTCTCACTTGGGGAATGTAGGTCTGCATATTGCATCAATGTTTCTATTTACTAAAATATTCTTTTTCTCAAATTCTTTGAAACAAACTGATAACTCATGGGAAAATACCAGACCACCGTCATTTGGTGAAATTTTGTCTGTTTGTGGTGGCAAGCAGGATAACATTATTCACCAATCATGGTTTTGAATGACCTTTGTCTAGTTCCAATTCCAAAACGATTACCAGAAAGGCCCCAAACTTGCCACCAGAAAAAATTTTCTACAGATAACAGGGAGCCACTGAAGGTGATTTTAAAGAATTCTGAAATATTTTCCCTAATAGGTACATGTTCAGAAAAAAATAAATATAACACTGAAAGGGACATATGTACATGAAAGTTTTAATATTTTTAAAATCTATTATATTATTTAAAATTGTGTAGGTTAAATCTAGGTGCCAAGCACTATCTAATGACAAAGCAAGAAAAGTAATGGGTAATAAATTATAAAGTTTTGGGCATGTGTTTATAAACCGAAGACCAAAATGGTCACATACTAAACCCAGGAGTTACATATTAGAAAAATTTTAATTACGATGATTGTTACATTTCAGTTGTCAAATGCACATTGTACTTAAAAGCAAACACACTGGAGTGTTAGCCTTTGATTAATGGAGCTATTTTGTGCATTAAGAAGAAATAATATATGTGATTTTTATAAATGTATGTGTCTTGACACTCATACACACTAATAGGTGTCCAACCTCATCTTAATTCCTCACAAATTCATAATTCTCATGAAGGGACAAGGACAGTGATTTATTATTAAATTATTCTAGACCTACAAAACTCAAACCAATTGATACATTTGCTAACAACTATTCCATTATATTTATATTATTCCAAATTGCTCTATAGTTGATCATATGGAAGGGTAAAAATCATGAAGATGACTAGGTGGGCAGGGAGAATTTATAGGAGAGGGAAAATACTTTGTATCATTCTATGATGATGGATACATGTCATTATGTATTTGTCCAAACCCATAGAATGTACAACACCAAAATGAACCTTACTGCAACCACAAACATCGATTATGATGCATCATTGTAGGCTCCTCAGTTGTAAAAATGTATCACTCTAGTGGGGGGTGCTGATAATGGGGGAGACTATGCATTTGGAAGGACAGGAAGCATATGTGAAACTTCTGTACCTTCCCTTCAATTTTGCTATAAATTTAAAAATGTTCTAAAAAAATAAAGTATCAAAAAATAGTGAATGATTGTTTTGAATTATACCATCAATGCCAGTGTTGCAAGTTATGTTATTCTACCTTAAACTATTGATGAAATATTTTGCACAATAACAGAAATGTTCCTACTGTAAAAGAGATCATTTCATGTCAGTAAAGAGCTTTACAAAGCCCTTATTCTGTTATATTATGACAATAATTTCTACCAACTTATTTAATACTTATGATTGTGAATTACAATGTTTAATCATGGTGCTATGCCGTTTCCTTAGAGAAACAGCTGAGATATTTGGGTGGTACCCTAATCTCTGGCCTCTCTGAAGGCCTGGACACATCAAGGAACATACATATGACATTAAAAGTATGTCATTCACGTTCCTTAAGGACAATAATAGTGTCTCAATAAGTGTTTCTCTATTTTTCTGTTTCCTCATTTTTCGATAACTTGGTCATGGAAATAACTACATGCTATAAATAGATGTGTGGAAAACAAGTGGTTGATATCCAAACCCACTGCCAGAATAAGTTATTTTGAATTATAGATGACCAGTTTTAAAATACTATGAAACTAATCTCAGCATTGTGTCAAAGACTTTCTTCTTTATTATCCCTCCATAACAGAGTACTCCCATTACCTGTAATATATTAGAGATTATCAAACTAGTTATACATCTGGAACAGAATTTTCTTTTGTAGTTTAAAATAATTAGACCAATGCATGTTATGTTATTGTAGTACAAGAAAAAAAAGAATGGGGCAGGACAGGATGGAATAGAATAGAATAGAATAGAATAGAATAGAATAGAATAGAATAGAATAGAATAGAAAAGGAAGGGAGGGAGGGAGGAAAGGAGGAAGAAAGGAAGGAAGGGAGATTCCACAAATGCCTTGGGTTTTTTCCTGTCCAGAAAGGGGTAATAATATATATGTGAAGGTTCTTCTCCTACCTATCACCTGTTTAATTCCTATGTTTTCCTTGGGACTGAATCTTAACTATAGTGTGAAATCCAACACTACCTATTACTCTTCTATGATTCAACTAGATTAAAAAACTAATGAAGTACTGTATGGTAACTAACAACATAATTTTAAAAAAGATTCAAATTTGTTGATGATTGACTATGACTGAACTTTATGATTAGTTTGTTGAAATCAAACTATTGAAGATTGCTTGGTTTAGAACACAGAAATTTGTCTTCTCTATGAGGAAGGGATATTTGGTGTTGATTTACTATACCTTCTTTCCCACATTTTTTTTCTTTTACCATCTCAGTTCTTTTATGAGCAAATATAAAACATGCCCTTTTATTTTCAGGTCTAGATGTTGATGGAATATACCGAGTTAGTGGCAATCTGGCAACAATACAGAAGTTAAGATTTATTGTCAACCAAGGTAAGTGATTTCTTCACTTCATTTTTTTTCAGTCGTTTCATCTCTAACAATATTTCAGACTCTGTGCTCTATGTATTATGAATCTGTAATGATGAAAATTTTGAAGGGAACAAGAGAAATTTGAAGAAATGAAACTATTATCATCAGAGAAGTAAGAAATCGCCAGTTTACTTGGGGATTAATAGCCTAGAGAGAGGAACCAACTAACAGTTTATGTGAAATAAATAATTAGTGGAATATGACAAACAGAAAACGAAAAAAAGAATAGTAAGAGGGTAAAAGAAAAAAAATATCCTAGCTTTGAAAAACGTTACTGGCATATAATAGACACAGAATGCATGTGAATTAATATTGAGTAAATGAATGATGGAAACATAAAGGTCAAAATCACAGATGTTAGAAAAATATGTAATAGGTAAGTAAGAGAATTAAAAATTAGGAAATACATATATCATCAAAGAATTACAAATTAAAACAATAATGCGATATAGCTAAACATCTATTAGGATGGCCAAAAGCTAAGCCCCTGACATCACCAAATGCTGACAAGGACCTGGAGCAACAGGAATTCGCATTCGCTGCTGGTGGAAATGCACAATGGTGTAGAAACTTTGAAAGATAGTTTGGTAGGTTCTTATAAAAACATATTTATAACCTACTACCCAGCAATTGTCCTCCTTGATATTGACCCAAATGAGTTCAGAACTTGTGTTCACGCAAAAACCTGTGCACAAGTATTTTCAACAACTTTATTCCTAATTGATAAAACTTGAAAGCAACCAACATGTCCATCAATAGGTAAATGGATAAACAAACTGTGGCACATACATATAATGGAATATTATTCAGTGTTAAAAGGAGCAAGTTATCAAGTCACCAAAAGACTTGGAGGACCCTTAAATGCATATTGCTAAGTGAAAAAAAAACGGTTTGAAAAGGCTATGTACTGTACCATTCCAACTCTATGACATTATGGAAAAGGGAAAACTATGGAGACAGTAAAAGATCAGTGGTAGCAAAGGATCTGGGGGGAGAGGGGGACGAATCAATGAGCACAGCGAAGATTTAGGGCCGTGTAACTATTTTGCTTGATATTATAATGGTGGATAAATGTCAGTATACATTTGTCAAATCTATGTAATATACAACACTAAGAGTGAATCTTAATGTAAACTATAGACTTATTTAGTAGTAATGTATCAGGGGCACCTGGGTGGCTCAGTCTGTTAAGTGTCTACCTTTGGCTCAGGTCATGATCCCAAGGTCCTGAGGTTGAGCCCCAAGTTGGGCTCCCTGCTCAGCAGAGAGCCTCCTTCTCCCTCTCCCTCTGTTGTTCCCCCTGTTTGTGTTCTCTCCCCCTCTCTTTCTCTGTCAAATAAATAAATAAATGAAACCTTTTAAAAAAAAAAATAATAATGCATCAACATTAGTTTATCAATTGTAACAAATGTACCACACTAATAAAAAATATTGATGATAGGGGAATTTTGTGTTGGGGTAGGGGTAGAAGGGGTATATGGGAACTCTATATTTTCCATTCAGATTTTCTGTAAACCTGAAACTTCTCTTTAAAACATTATGAATTTGGAAAAATAAAAATAAAAAAATAGGAAATGTTCTAGAAAACGAGCAGACTGTAACATCTTAAGTTGGTGAAGGATAGAATACTGGTTGAAATATCTGTCTCTGCAACAAATCTCTATACATCTTAAAAGGTAGGACTTGAATCATCTTTGTCTCTTCTGCCATTAAACAACAGTAGCTCTAGGGTGTGCGTAAAGGGAGGTTTTAATTAATATTTGTTGAATACTGTGTGTGTGTGTGTGTGTGTGTGTTGCAAATAGGAGAAATATTAATACTGAGACGCATTAAATTCTCCAAAAGCTTAATTTGGGTTGAACCATCCTTTTAAGTGTTGACTGCAATACTTCTGTCCAGTGCATGATTTTTATTTCTGAGAATCTTTGTAACTGAGAATCTCCTCAGCTCTGTTTATTCACTAATATGAACCTTTATGTTTCATAATTACTCTCCTTCCAAGGCAAAAACAGAAACAAAAACAAACAAAACATTATTTTAAAAAATGCAAAACCAAAAAACCCCAGAACTTAGCTTTACCTCATTTATTCATATTGGCCCTATTGGACTGAACCAGAATGCCCCTTGTGAGTAAAAATTGGATAAAATAGGCCCAGCCTCATTTTCGTTCCTGCTTATAACCAGCTAAAATCATTCTTTTAATATATTTCATACTGAAGCCATATCCTGATTGGGATTCTAGACAGCTGGGCAACACATTTCTTCTACAAAGAAGAAATCTCAAAACAGAAGCCATGCTAGAAACAAACACTAGTTGCATTTCCTGCCTTTAAAAAAAATTATGCTCAGCAGTTTGAAAAGGCAAAAAAAAAATCTGCAATGAAAATATGAAATCTGTCCATCTCATCTTTTGCAATCCAGACTTCAGCGTCCTCTGAGGCTGTGTAACTGCTCATGTTTCCACGAGAGTTGACAATGTAAAGCTGGACAGAGGCCTGAGTTGGTATCTGGTAGCACAGAATTGTCAGTAAACTGTCTCCCTGGTTTATAGCACTGTCACAATGCAGCATGCTCAACACAAATTATGCTACATTAGGACCTTTGATACTGGCGATTTCATCCAAGTCGTGTTGTGGAGTTTTTTGAATTAGATGATAGAAGAATGCATATACAGGCCTGTCTCAAATTTTGCTAATCAGATTATCCTTTGAATGAAATCTCTGGAGTGGACCCATAACTTTGGTGCTAACACCATACCTTCCCCTCCATCTGCACACTGGCGCCTAACAGCAGAGCTGACTTAGAAGAGAATCAGTGCTGGGTACAAAGAGGCTGACTGTGTACATTGTAGCCTCCCTTCTGTGCATGTGTGTGTGAGCGTGTGTGAGTGCGTGTGTGCGTGTGTGTGTGTGAAATGAAATAAAGTGGCAATGAGTGATAGATAATTCCACGAAAAGCATAAAGTGGTATGTGAATGCAATAGATTCTTTTTTGTTTTCAGAGATGGAATATACATGATTTTGGCATACTCCCTTTGTATTAATACCTTTTGTCTCCTCCATGTTCACATTTCACAACATTTCCTTTTAGAAGGTTCTAAATATACATTTTAAAAATGAACAAGTACTACCCACCATTAGGCTAGACAAATGAAAACTGATTTGGGGGATTTTCAAGAACAGTTCAATCACAATTTATGTATTTCACTAACTTTCTTGAATGCTATAATCATCAGCAATTCTAAATACACCAGTTGAATGATTCAATTTGTTTTGGTTTTCTGTTTGACTCACTAAATCAGTACGAATTGGTTACCCTCATTATACTTCCAGATCAGATGGCATACAAGTTAAATTCAAAGTGATCACTTTTGAAAAGCATGTTCTAATTATAACTAGTAATGATGATAATAATCATAATAATTATTATTATAAAAGTAGCTAACATATTTTCATAACTTACTATGTGCCAGGCACTGTACTAAGTGCTTTACTTATATCATTTATTGTAGTGATTTCTACCATCCCATAGAATAGGCACTATTACTGTTCCCATTTTAAAGGTGAGGAAACTGAGGCTCAGAGACGTTAAATAATACCCTAAGGTAATAACAGTTCAAGTAAGTGAAAGAGTTAGGACTAGACCCCTGGTGCCTCTGACTCAGAGCCTTTGCTGAAAGCCACTGCTGCCATTGGGCATGTTCCATTCATTAATTGTTGATTACCTTCTTACAAAAGTGAGTATCAGTCTTTTCATGCTACACGTACTTGTTAGTCACTTTTTGTGTTCACCTGCTTTCCAGTGTTTGTAAGTGACAAGTACTGCCATAGGAGTTTGGCTAAAAGAGGTCAAGAAAGAGAAATGTGGAAGAAAATGCCAAACATCACAGTTATGAAGAAGGCTGGCATTGCCTCACTCTGTAGGACTTTATGTATCTGTGTTTTGACCAAGAAACTACTTTAATACAATACTCTGTTGCACCCTTCAGCAGTCATTGAGAACTCTTGATTTACTGGGCCATCGGTGCATTGAATAAGCAGTGCTCTGCCTTGTTTACTGTATTTGGTGACAGCTCTCAGTGACATTTTGCTGATGCAACTCTTCCACTCTAGGAGGGCATCCCGTAAAGAAAACTGGTCCATGACCTTAGATGTCAACCTGTCAACAGCCTGTGACACTGTGTTGATTCTTCAGAATGATCTGTGACCTGATGGTTTTCTTGCTTGGGGGTACTTCTGCAAAGGACCGACTTCAGCATCGAGGAGGCTGCAGAACTGTCTTGAGAACTTTTGACAGTGGGTCTTGGAAATCCCACTAGGTTGAGTTCCCCTCCTCCTGACATCCACATTCTGGTTTCAGCTGCCCATCCAGGCTTATTGCCCAAACTCCAAATTCAGTTCAGACTCTCTTTCGGTACTGCTTAGATGTTCTATTTCACCCTTTAAAAAAGGGATAAGAAAGACTGGCATCCTTTTTGGAAAATATCGACTATGAACCCTCCCAAACCCATGAGCCAATGGGAGAACTATGAGGCAACGGGGGAAGAACCGAGTGGGAATTTTCCAGACTGGTGTTTCTTAGTACACAGTAACAAATATTCCCTCTAACCATTTCTCTGAACTAGAGGAAGTTACTTCCCACCAGGATTTTAGACATGTTTTCCATATATAGGAAAAAAATTTAAAGGAAGAATCTTAGGGACACCCTCCTTCACTTTTTCACACCCAGAGGAAAAAAATATATAAATGCTATAAATCTACATGGCCAAGAATCTTAATTGGGTGTGTGGGTGTGTGTATGTGTGTGTGTGTGTGTGTGTGTGCATATGATTGTGCATGTGTGTTGTTTTAAATGGGAGAGAGGGTTTTTTTTTCCCATTAATTTACAGTCTTGCACTTTGCATATCTTTATTCACCCAGATCTTATTGGCAAAATAATCCAAATTAAACATTGGCTTAAAGAGATGAATTTGTTTATTTTGAACATGCTAAGAATAAACTCCATTGAAAATAAACTATTAGAGAAACAATTTCATGTTACCAACTATGTCTAAACTACTTTTATATAGATTTGTATGACAATGCCAAGCAAAGCATTAACTTTAGAGCCACCCCATGCTTTTCATATTATTTGCAGCATCAAAAATTGAATAAAAGAGGAGAGAAAGAATGTGAACAATTGGCAGTTCTGTTCTTATAAAATAGCCCTTGTACCGAGTCCATTCACTTTCCTGTTACGGGCATTTATATTGCCCTCTTCTTATTTTTAAAACAAGGTATTTCCTTAAGCCTACTTCACTCTGACTGCCAACCACAGCAACAACAAAACAAACTGTTATTTGCTTTATCCCATTCTGCAGGGCGGTTTTTTGGTAAGTCGAATCATTGATATTGCACCTTTCTGGCTTCCATGTGACAAGATTATCTTTTAACAATGATTTATTTTTCCCATGAAAGCCGAAAAGATCACTTGATCATAAAAGGGCCAGACTCTAACATCGTTCAGGGCTTTGGAAACTTTCTTAAACCTCATTTTTCAGCTACATGGAGTCAGGGAGCTCAAAGACTATTGACGGCAAAACTTGGATTGCTTTCTAGCTGCTTAAGAAAATGTATTGTCATTTGTAAATAAATGAGCGGAACTCAAAACAATAAGCTCTTCCCATTCATACACATTTATATAGTCTTGAGTTTTTACACGATATTCTTTTTTTTAAAGATTTTACTTTTAAGTAATCCCTACACCCAGTGTGAGGCTCGAACTTACAAGCCCGAGATCAAGAGTCTCATGTTCTACTGACTGAGCCAGTCAGGAGCCCCAGTTTTCACACACTATTCTAATAACAACTTAATGAATACTTCTAGTATCTAAAATATACAAATTCTGGCTACTTATTTCGAAGCAAAATTATATCATACATTTACCATGAGTTATATTTTATAATTTTTTACAAGCCAACCAGTCAGGAGCCTACCTAACGCTGTGGTGAAGCAAAGGCAGAGACCACCATCCAGTGGAGAGAGAGCACCGAGTGGGAATCAAAGGAACTGCCTCCTTACCTTGCTTCTGAGCTATTTGTCAGTCTAATGGAAATAATTTTAATCCCTTTGAATCTCAGACTCTTTATTTCCAAAATGGGAATAATAAGGAAAATGTGAGGACTTAAAAAACTCTGAATCAGTCAAGTGATATTTAGTACGAACTTTAAGATGTTAGATGAAATCACATCAATACAACTTACTTTTTCTTAATACAAGCATGATATTAAATATTAATAATCAAGTATGGTTTTGGGCTTCCACATGATTGAATTTTCTTTGATGATATTAAGATTCCTTTTCTAGGAAGAAATATCAAGTATGGGAAAGCTTTGGAGACTCCTGTCATCCAATGATTTGTCTCACTAATCAAATTCATAGGATTTGGGGGTTCCTGTATACAAAGGAGAAATTTAGTTTTATTTTATCAATAGGCTTTTGGGAATTGCCCAATTCCAAAAGAATAGCCCCATCCATGTTCATGAGAGAGGGTGAGTAAAATCTACTGAAATTTCAAGTCTTAATTCAGTTATGGCTTTTCCATGTAGATTTGGCCATTGAGTCCAGAAATTAAATCAGTCAGTTATGCAATGGCCAGTCCCCAAGGAAACCCCCAAGGATATTTATAAAAATCCATCATCATCATAAATCATCATCATCCCCAACAGAATTAAGTAATAAAAATTAAAAATTAGTGGGGAAACACAACAAGCTTACCTCTGCTCTTAACTATTCTTGATATCACTGGTTGTGGACATGGACTACATTTCAGAACTATATTAGTTATCCACGGCTGCATAAAAATATTACCACCTGCTTAGCTATATAGAGCAACACACATTTATTATCTCCCAGTTTTTGTGGTCAGAAGTCTGGGCATGGATTAGCCAGATTCCCCATAAAGTTACTATCAAGATGTGGGCCAGGGGTGGGTCCTCATCAGGAAGCTCAGCTTGAGACAGGTCTGCTTCCCAGCTCATGTGATTACTAGGATTTAGTTCCTTGTGGTTTGTTGGACTCAAGACCTCAACATTATTGGCCGTTGGCCAGAGGCCTTGTGGACCTCTCCATAGGCAGCTTGTTTCACCAAAATAGCAAGGGAGAGAAACTAGTACCTAAAGCAGAAGTTATAATCCTATGTAAGATAACAGTAAAGGTTATATCCCATCACCTTTAGTGCCTTCTGATGGTTAGAATCAAGTCACAGTTCCTATCCATACCCCAGGGGAGGGGATTATACAAGGCATAAACACAAGGAGCAGGGGATAACTGGAGATCACGTTAAAGTCTACCCCAAGAATCAAGTTGGGGAGCTTTTAGAAATCAAGATCTTGGAGCCCAGTCATAAAAATTCTGATGTAGAAAGTCTGGGTTTGGAGCTCTATGTATGTATTTTAAAAGAAAAACTCCCCGAGTGAGTCAAGTGCAAAGCCAGGTTTGGGAACCCCTGCACAATATCCTGCTGATTTTATGCTGGTTATCTAGACAAGCCATAAAACATACAAGGTTCGTATTTGAGTAAGGCAGAAATAGACTACGAACCCCTTTTTTGATAAAATTTCTAGTGATGAGAGATTTTTCTCTTTGACTGTTGATTGATGTAATCATGCTCACTAATTTTTATGAACTCTGAGTCATAATTTGGAGTGTAGCTAAAAAAATGCCATGGATAAACATGTATGTTAATAGTATGATTAAAATTACTGATATTCTTTTATGACTACAATATTTCCAATGTAGATTCTAGAAGAAATTAAAAAGAAAAGATGTTTTACCTAAATATTTGCTTAAAAAAGCTAGAGTAAATAATATTTCAAAATGTAACAGAATGATGCTGATGCTGTTGCTAGCTAGCATTTAATTGAGAATCTACTGCATGGCGGCAATGGAAAATTACTTAGCTTTCACCCTCATAAAAGTTTGCAAGGTAGATAAACTTTATGATCCACATTATTCATTCAAGAAAATCGTGGTTCAGAAAGATTAAGTAACTTTTCTAAGGCTGTAATATTAATATGTTTTGAAGCCAGACAGTGAATTCGTTTTAAACTTACTCCAAAGAATATATTGCTGAGTGCTGGATTCAATTTACCATGGGGGAAGGGGCAGAGAGACATATTCTTCTTTTTAACATCAAAGAATCCAAAACCACTTCTTATTATAATACTATACTTTCTTGGTGTCCAGTCTGTGGAACCCTTTTATAAGAGAAAACTTTATTTAAAGGATCTTTTTAATAAATAACTCCTAACTGCCTGTGACTTCATCAGGAGGAGTCGAAAGTTTGATTCATCACTGTATCCCCAATATAGCAAAGTGCCTGATACAGATGTGGACTGAATAAAGATTTGTTCCTACATAATAAATTGACGAACTTTTAATACAAACCAACTCCACGTCAATATTCATTGATATGTTGTGTTAGGTTCTGTTTCTTGGGTGTCTCAGTAAAGAAAACTCAAGCTATATTTTACATTATGTTTCCTCCCAGACTCTTATAAATGAGCATTTAATTTTAGATTGGATAAAAGAATCAAGGGACAGAAATGAAGAGTGAAGAAAGCTGTATCCCCATTTTCTGCCTTCATATGACGAAGTTTAGGGAGATATGGCTTACCCTTCCTTCACAAAGTATGTTATTAGCAATTAGGCAAGTCAGGAATGAAATTGGGAGAAGTGGTATAACTCAGCTTGCCATCTCGGCTCTCCAAAATGTTGGGAATGACGAGGTAGACAGAAAATCCATATTGGTTAATAGCAATGAAACCATTGCTCTTGTTAACCCCACATACTGAATTTCTGAATTTTGAAAGGATGCTTTTGTTTTTGTTTTCGCACAAGAAGCCCATGTTGTTGGTAATTTCATCTTCTGTGACTCACATGTATTTATCTAGCACCTCTTTTCCAAGTGTTCCATGTAGTTTAGAAGCATTTTCTAACAAAAGTGTCCTATAGAAAAATAAGTATTCTCATCACCTCAAAGCTATTTCTAAAAAGGAAAAGTAACAGGTGCAAGGCTAAGAAGGATTTTTTTTTTCAGATTTCCACGCAAACCCTCAAGATAAAGTGTCCAAAATTTACAAATGTGGGGGACTGAAGTAATGCTCAAATGAAAATCTGAATGACTTAGAGTCAAATAGACTTTAAAACCCATTCTCTTTTATGCCCTCATATTCATGGGCCCACTGGAAGGAATGGCAGGTATCCCTGTCAGCTTTCCTCGTTTCTGAGGGTCCCCGCACATCAGGATTGGAGGTGAGCTCCAGAAAATATGATTTTAGCTTTTCCATCCTTCATTCACCGACAGACACTTACAGAGCTCTTATCGTGCACCAGGCAGCATGCAGGATGCTGGAACTACAGCAACAAATACGACACATGCATTCTCATGGCCATAGAGCCTATATTTCCAGGGCTATTCCAATTCAATAGCCAAAAAGACTGGTGATTTATTTGGTGTAAATTGGCAAGAAAATACAAGGGTCTCTAGGCTTCACAGATTCTTCTTTCTTTCCAGTTCTCTGATATCACCATGTCCCTCTCTTTCATCTCATTATTTTCTATCCACCCTGGTTTCCTTCCTCAGACCCATAAAGTTCATTTCTTACCGGGACCTTGGCTTTTGTTCCTGTCTACCTGAAATGTACTTCCTTCAGCCTCTGACAAGACTTTCTTTCCAACATTCAAATCATCTCCTCCACAAGACTATCCCATCTGAAACATGTGCCTCCATCCTACCCCCCATCTCGTCACTTGCCATCCCAGTATCTTGTTTTCTTCCAAACACGTCCTTTCAGGAACTGCCGTGCTGCTTTGTCCATGGCTTCAGTGCTGCCCTTCCCCCACTATACTGCAGCATCTGCATGATCAAGACCTTGCCTGTTTTGGTCACCCAGCTCTTAGGTACCTGGCACATAATCCCCTTTAAATAAATATTTGTTGACTAAGAATGGATTCAAGAATTGAATGATTAATGAATAATGTTGGATGATCAGTGATGGTTAGAAGAAAATCTTCAGAATTTAAGAGTCTCTGTGCAACCAGTCCAATGAACCATACGCTTGCCCCACCTCCCACCTTCACCTGAAGTCACAGTCTGACTGTCCAACATGGACCACATAGGAGAGGCTTGGCAAAAAGAGGAGGCAGCTGTCAACCTGGGAGATCTGATCCAGCCCTAACAGCCTGGCCCTTTAGGCCAAGAAAGACTGACTGAGTGGCAATGGATGACTCCCAATCCCAGGTGGTACAAAGATCACATTGAGGACTGTCGCTTGCTTATGTGAATTTCTGGTGCGAGCCCTCTCAGGATCATTGCTTGTTGCAAGGAGCAAAATTAGCTTAAAGAATAAAATACAGCTTTAACCTGCCTAAGGAAAACTTCAAATGGAGATTTAGTCATTCAAAATTATTTGTTGAAAACTTCCTATGAGCCGGGCTTTCTTCTAGGTACTGAGGAGAACCTTGGGGAATCAGGCTGTGGTGGAGTGTTATTTTGGTGTCAAGAGATTGATAATAAGCAAATATATGAGATGCTTACAAGTTATGGCAAGAATTGAGATAGTGGTGTAAGAGAGAATAACCGATGAGGATAAGAGGAAATGTCCTTAGATTGGATGGTCTGGGAAGGTCTCTTTGAAGAGGAGCCATCAAAGTGGAAACCTGATCTGATAGCAAGGAGAGAGGCATGCAGAGATGGGGGGTGGCGGGGAGCAGAGCAGGCAGCAACAAACTGGTCCCAGGGAACGCGGGCTTGTATGAGATCAGGACATAGAGGTTAGAGAGATGGGCAAAGCCAGTCCAGTGAGGCCCTTGTAAATCAAGATAAGAAGTTTTGTCTTCCATTCTAAGTCACTGCAGTGCAGGAAGGGTAGTTAATCAGGAAATGATCTGATATTTATGTGTTTTTTTTTTAAATCATTCTGGCTGCTATGAGAAGAATACATTTTACAGAGCAAGAGTGGAAGCAAGAGAACAGTTAGGAAGCTGTTACAACAGTTCAGTTAAGATATAATAATGGTAAGGGATTTCTATGAGATAAACTCTATATTCCAATTTGTCTCATTTTCCATGTGCCTTTTGAATATATATTTTTTCCCAATAAGGTGCAATGAGAACACTGGCTCAGAAGTTAGAAACCCCAGGTCAGTTTCCATATGGCCCCTGACTAGCTGTGACGTTGTGCCCAAGTCACTTACCCTTCCCAGGGCAATTTTCTTATCTTTAAAGGAAGACTGTCCATTCTCTTGAGATGAGTCAGTCAACATGAGATAATGAATACATTACCTGGAAAATGTTACACCATATAGAAATGGAAGTTCTATTGAAATGTATCCCTCACAATCATCCTAACGGAGACACCTATTGTAACCAAATAAGGTATATCATTTTTTTTAAAGAAAAGAGTATTTGACAAAGGGCTAATCTTATATCCTTCTTGGATTATTTAAATGTCACTCACATTTTTCCTGGATTACCCCAACCCATAGGAACTCTTTTAAATCCTATGTTTGCACTTTCAAGTACTCAATACACAATAATCTCATTATTATTACTACATAATTAATATATATTAATATATAATTAACATATATAATTATTACCATTATTATTGTATATGTGTGTCATATATCATTAAATTATGTATATATCATATCTCCTCAACACACTGGACACCACTAAAGAGCAGAGCTCATGTTTTTTTAAGTCTATCTGTCCTACTTCACCTCAAAGAGTATCTTGCACCTGATAGAATCTAGACATGTTTTAATTAATTTATTGATTAGACCAGGGTTGAGTCATTTCCTTTAAAAAGAAGGTGAGGCATTTTGTACATGTTAGAGATCAGTCTCAAAAGGACTGTGTTACTGTGTATTGCTGAACTCTGTTTCCGAAACAATGGCAAGACATGCATAAAATGTTAAGAGGTGCTGGTGATTTTTATTATCTTCTTTTTTTCCAAACTGTTTCCTAATTTCCTGCAATTAGCACATATATCTTTTGAAAGGAGATTTGTTTTAAGGAATTAGGTGAATCTTCTTTAAGAGAATGGAGTTTACTCCATTCTTGGTAGAACATACCAAGAGAATGTCAGTACATCAGTTCTCCAAAGCACTTTTAAATGCTGACTCACTAGATCTTTATAAGAAGTCTATCCACTTCATGGATGAATAAAAATCCCTATGAGTTTAACTGAATTGCCAAAAGTTGCATTCGTTCATTCAGTGTATCTTTCAAAAAGGCACTATGTGTCTCATGGTACTCTAGAGACAAACTGGAATGAGAGCCTCGCTATGGTCTTCCAACGTCTGGTCTCCATCATGGAAGCACTCAGGGTGAGCAGGATATCCAATAGTCTACTCAACATAACGTCTGGAAGATTCTAAAGGGCCCACTGGAATCATTTTGCTTAAGTAGCAGTCTTTCTCGCTGTTACACCATCTCATCTCATATTTTACATTCCTCCAGATTGTTTGTCTTTTTGTGGCCTCCTTGCTCCCTGTTACATTTTTCCTTAGTGAGTACCCTGCTGTCCCTTCTTATTAATCTATTCCTTCTGTGTTATCACAGCCATCAAGGATTCACTTGCCGTTCTCTGCTCTTTCTCTGAAGTCTGTTGGGATTCACTGTCCCATCAGCGAGAGGGACTGGAATATGTATGTACATTACTATTTGATTGGTTTCAATGGAAAGAGAAACATATCTGTCTTTTTGAGCAAGACACACACCATCACTGGTCTTGCTGACTGATGAACTCACCCCCTTAAGACACATCTCATGATTCCTGGAATACATCTCAATAAGAATTAGCTTCTTTTCTACCTCCTTCCCCTAGCACTTTGTGCCTGTGGTTAACACGGGTTTTCATCTATTTAGCATCAGATCTCTCTCCCTTCCCCAACCGTGAATGCTGAAGGGTGAGATGTACTTCACAGTTACCTCTGGGTTCCCCATCATGCCCATTGTGTGCTGAGCACTTTATAGACCTTATAGTCCCTGTTATTTCAGTCAAGAGAAACATGTGTCTTGGCATCAGCATTGCCTGTTTTAGCCCCAGAGATCTAGCTGAGTTGAAACTGGGCTCAGTTGTCACTCAAAGTGTACTTCAGGAGTGTCTCAGGTCACCCTGCCCTCACGCCTGATACCTTCAAGATGTCAAGTCTTAATAAGCCCAATTTCTCCATACTTCTACCCAAAGCCCCCACCTCCTCCGTTCTTTCCCTCGCTCTCCCTTTTCCCTTACCCACCACTGAACTACATCATTCCCATCTGCCAAGAGACTGGCCAACAGACAATCTGGTGACAGTCTGTTAAGCTGATTGTTCTAGCTCAGGCTCTCTGCTAGTCCTGGGAAGCGTAATGTAAGGGACTTCCTATACTCAGAACAATAGTGAGGATATCACGTTTTTACATCAGGCATTTCAAAAAGTAGTGTTGACCCAGCTTAAATCACACCACTTATCTAACTATAAATCTAGCCTTGCCTGAAGTTTTCTTTTTATGACTCAAGAAAATGTTGTATCTCTTCTATGTTTATTCTTACTTCTGAATTAATGTAGCCCTTCTGAATCCTAAAGCCAGGTGTCTGAGATCACTGCCCTCACTACTAATCTGGTTTCCTAGGAATTCCACCTAATTAAAAATTTTTAAAAGACACAAAACACAAAAGGCTGTTTAAAGAACCATGAAAACACTTTAAAAATGAAGTATAATAGCTACATAAATTCAAACCTCCAAATTACAAAAATGGAAATTCAAAAGCGGAAAGAAATACTTCTAGATATCTTTATCTGTTCCTTTATAACACCTTGTGTGTTCACAGAAGAATAATACTCAGGTACTATTCACTTCACTAGGATATGAACAAAAAATGCTAACTACAGTGCAGCTTCAGGACTCAAAAGTCTGTAACTGGTATTAATGAACTTTTAAAATGCTAATTTTCCTGCTTACCCCAACAGAAAGACGCCTTAAAGCAAAATCTCTCATTTCTTATCTGCTAAAAGCAATGTGTTTGCATCCCTTACAAAATAAAATGGTTGAAATAGGGTTTTTGAACGGTTTAAAGTTTCAAGGACTTCTCTTGTTCAGTTATTCTTGTAAAGAAAAGAAATTTATAAAATCACATGCCTTAATGATCCCTTTGCTAGAAAATGGAAATATTTCCAAATATGTTCCACTGTAGGAAAATCAAAAATAACATGTAAACTACAAATATGTTAGCCAATTGAGAATATTTATTAACTAAATAATTTAATAATAAAGGAAATGCCTACTTGATTAATTGTTGCAGAGTAAAAATTACAATAAAACTGTCTTGATCAGTGCTTTGCAGAAGCGCCATTACTGTCTGTGCAGTTGTTTAACAAGGATTTAATTGGAAAGATAAGTGAATGCACATTTAAAAGTATTGTTAATTTGCTTTATAATCACCCCATCCTTCACAGTATTGACAGCACAAGGCACAAACCCCTTTCTGTTTTACAAGTATTATTTTCCATATGTGCACAATAAATTCTGAAGCAGTAATTGGAAATTTTATGGATTCCAACATACCTAGTTGAGTGGGTTTAGAGGTGCACTCTCCCTTTATAAGAGGTAACCCAGTTCTAGTTGTTGGAAGCAAGTGACAAATCTGATTTGTGTATTTCCCCCATTCACTGCAGATCCTCATCATATTTTGTCCACTTCTACAAAAAGTTGCATCTCTTATATTTTA
Organism: Ailuropoda melanoleuca; assembly: GCF_002007445.2. NCBI lineage: Eukaryota > Metazoa > Chordata > Mammalia > Carnivora > Ursidae > Ailuropoda > Ailuropoda melanoleuca. The sequence goes on from NC_048219.1 coordinate 115,429,009, forward strand.
TGTCTTATAAAATCAGGATGGAAAGGAGGAAAAAAAAAAGCCTGGATTATTCTCAATTTGTGACTGTATTATTTTCTTGAAAATGCATATAAACAGTGGAGGTTCTGGCCCAGGAGGGTCTCTAGACTATACACTGTACCAAAACGCCATTTTCTGAAAATTGTTATGCCCGAACATATAAAAGGATACAAGGAAAGGGGCAAAAAACATCTTCAGTGCACCATCTCTCCTTGGACAGTCACACATGCACGCACACATACTCTCCCCTCAGCTCACACACCCCTTAGAGTTTGGAATCATCTGCTCAAACATCCGATCAGTGTATGAGTTTTCAAAACAGCATGAGTGTCATGCCTTGGATTTCTGAGAAGTGGGAGCCTTGATGACCCGGTTTCCAAAACCCAGAGAGCTTCCTTATTACTGAGAGTCCAAAGCCGCTCTAGAAGCAGACCATTTGCTCAGTCCTGCACATAGAGCCCGGAAAGACAGTGTTCAAGTGCATTATTTGCTAATTCTGAAGGAGCCACCCCCCCAGATTTGTCTTTTCAAAAAAGAAAAAGAATGAAAATAGGAAGCTCATCTTGATTGTGAACTATAATTGAACCTCTTTCAAAGACAAAATTGTTCCAATTGTCTGTTATCTCTCTGCTGATAAAGGCTGCGCACCTGATTGTGAGGAGAGTGGAGACCAGTCTTCAGAGTGTCTCATATGAGTAGCATTAAAACCCTGAAAAGATACATGGAACATGCTTAAAGTCCCTTCATCCATGCCCCCATCCTTCTAGAATTGGAAGAAATATCTTTAACTTAGGTTAACTGCAGTTTTTTGTTGTTGTTGGTGTTTTCTGTAGACAGCAAATGCTTCAATTATGTAAGCCTAGAAATTCTTCTGAAGAAAATTTTCATTAGAATCTTTTTCAGTAGAAACCCTTTTGCCCTCTTGATAAAACACATTGCCTCATATATTGGCATGGGAAAATTATTTTTATCTTTAATTTGGCTGTGCCTCTAAATCTCTAAACCTCTCGCATTTACATTAGCTTTTATGCTTATAGAGTAAAATAGATATATATTGAGTTTCATATGTTTAAAGATTTGTCAATAAATGCTAATATTCAACCATTAATAACAACTCACTAATCATGTGACAACTTTTTTATTCCTTCCTACATAGATATAATGAATAACATACATAATATACATTAAAAAGAAATAAGAATAATCTTTAGAGTGTGTACCTGTGTGTCCCTGTGTTCTCTCTCTTTCTGTATATGCATACATAAGTACGTGGATATAGATAGATATGGATATATTAAAATTCTTCCATGAATGTTTCACTCTCCCTGTCTATGTACTTGTATGTTATGAAAATCAGACACAGGCACCCATAGACACACACTTCAAGGATGATTTTTACTTCTTTTTCAAATCTCTCCATCAGAGGCACGAATCGTAACACCGTTTGTTTAGGGTGAAAGTGTCTTTGGGACCAAGACCTTTACATGCCCCATTTCAACTAGACAGAGCTGAGACTGGTGCAATAACGAAATGTCCAGCTGTCCTTTAATTAACTGAAATGAGGAAAATGGACTGTTTTGATGCGAGAATCAGGATTCTGTGCGGGATAATGGGAAGACGATATGTTTCCGAGCCTTTCTGCATATGACGGAGCCATGGGGTGCAGGAAAGAGATGAGGCTTTTTTATGCTCCAGTAGGGGGAGCTTTCTTTTCCCCACTGTACAAACAGCATGGCGCATGTGTTTAAATACGCCATCCTAAAATGCAGACTCTTCATTTTCATTTTGCAAGTGGGAAATTTCACTATGTGATGGGCACATTACTCTTCTTAGCGACACATTTTGTGCAAACTCATTTGGGAAAGAATAGGAAATTTAGAATACTGCCTTCATATTTCTTCTGGAAATGTTAGCCGGAATCCATTATTTCCAAACCTGATGAGGATTACAGTTCATTTGTATTTCACAGCAACCCATATTGTATTCTGTTTTGTGAAGTAAATAAGAGATGATACCGTTCTAATAGTGCTTGTATTTTGTCTTCCATATGAATAGTCTTATTCTAAGGGCAAGGGGGAAGGAAAAGGAAGCCGGGACTGGAGTACTTGATTTAGCTTTCTCTAGATGGAATGTGTTATTTTGACAAAGAAGTGCCCTGAATTATTTTATAAATAATCTAAACTGGAGGAGGTGGAATATAAACTCACTTAGGTCACTGAGTACATCCATATTCAAATGACAATATAAAAAGCACTGCTCAGTAACACCCAAATCTATATCTCTTATTTAACTATGTTTAAAATACTCGTGGACAAACCTGATTTGATGGCAGTGTAGGTGGATGCTTATGGGCTGATGAAGGAAATTCTTTACATACAAAACAATTTCCCACCGTCACTCCATTCTGCCTGAAATGCCACAATTCGAGAATCAATTTATCTGGCCAAGGCAGGAAAGGCAAGTCATTTTACCTCTTCCACTAAATATTGATTGTTAGTAGCTGGTTAGATAACAGCTGGTTAGTAGCTGTTAAGACGGATACTGAAACATTGTCCTAAATAAGTGAGAGCGAGTTCTGTCATCCATTAGTGATGTATGACATAGGCATTATTTGGGGGGAAAGAAGAAGCCTCAATGTGCATGCCATATACTTTCTGCTTCTGGATTATGGTATTATTAATAAAATTTGACGATTAGAATGTAAGTATCAGGGGCACCTGGGTGGCTCAGTCGGTTAAGTTTTGGTTCTTGGTTTCGGCTCAGGTCATAGTCTCAAAGTCGTGGGTCCAGCCCACATGGGGTTCTGGGCTCAGTGTAAAGTCTGCTTCCGATTCTCCCTCCTGCTCACTTTCTCTCCCTCTCTCTAATGAATAAATAGAATCTTTAAAAAAATGTAAATATCATATGAGTTTTCCACAGTAAGAAAATATCATGAACACAAATCTATTTATCAGGAAGAATAGCCTACAACCTAGCATACCTCCAAGGGAATACATCAAAGAACAGGGAATCTTGAAAGAGTCAGAAGAGAAGTATATTCTAAAGAATGACAGACTCAGAAGAAATCTTACGAGTTTAAGAGAAAAAAAAAAAGCATGGACTCTAATAATGAGTTAGATTTTAAAAAGCCACACTTTGCTTATTTACCAAGACTAGCTCGGTTTTATCCACTAGTTAAATTTTTCCCTTGGTGTAAGGTATAACTAGACTATTTTTGTTGACTCTTGCTAACTATGTGAATCACATATTATTGAGTTGATTCCTGTTGGAATGACAGGAAGCCTAAAATAATCTTCTCTAAGAAATGTCCCATCCCAGTTAGTGACTTTAGCTGATGACCATAAACACCATTTTTTGTCCATAAAGGTATTGTCTAACTGTGCATAGAACTAACTTGTTGAGAGAAAAGCAAACCCCTTGAAATAGAGAAAAACTAAAATGATGTGTCTAACCACAGTCTTCCCACTTTACTTTCAGTTAGTTTGGGCTCAGATTGATGAGATTTAATTTTTATTAAGACAAATTTTGAAAAAAATAAAGGACATCCGCCATCTGTGTCAGATCTTGGTATTTGACTTTTAATATGTGATTAGCCCATTCCTTACCTCAGCTAAAATACAGTCTCCTTCATCGCAGAATATAAAGAAAGTTGGCTTTTTCATTGATTGACATATTTGGTTTTTGGTAAATGAAAACACAGTGGCTACAAAACTCAGCACCATTCAGGAGACAAAATAGTAAATAAAAAGCACAAATGAATCACTTAGGACTCTTTTGATTTCAGGAGACAGAAAGCCAATCCAAATTGTCCTTAAATTTTTTTTTCCTATACCTGGAAATTTCAGGAAGCAACCAAGATTTAAACTTCTCTAAATCCTGGTACCTAGACAACCTCATTAGGACCTAGCTTCTCTTGATCTCCCAGTACTGCTTTCCTCCATGCTAGCTTCATTCTTAGTCTTCACATGGTGTAAAATGACTGCAGCATTGCCGGGTCAACATGGTCTCTGCTTCTAACTCATCGGGAATATCTTTTCCAACAGGCTTGACTAGTAATGCCCAAAATTGAGTCATTACCAATATTCCTGAATCAACCACTGTGGCTGAGGAAATACGATGAGCTGATTGACTGAGTTGAAGTTCCCATGCTCCATACTTGGAGGTGTGGTAGAGTCTCCTCCAGGGCACATAAATGGAGAAGAGAAGGAGGCTGCTTCCCTAAGAAAACTTACTACACTGTGTCCAGAAATAAGATGCGGTCTCCAATGATTAAATGAACTTTTACTGTTAGGACAATGGCTCCCATGCCATGGAGACTGGTGTGTGAAAGCGATGTCAGGCATCACTCAAGCAATGCCCTTACTTTCAAACAGTCCTCAAACATGCTTCAAACTCTCTAAGTAAATTCATTTCATAGGGTTTGGGGCCTTTTTTTTAACACACAATAATTGGATTGGGAGATGATGTACACAAACTTTGCTGTAATTGATAGGTTCAGGAAAGGGGTAATTGCTTCCCAATTAAGTTGGTTAGCTTGCTCAGGCACAAGCATGGGCCCTCACATGTGTTCAGCATTCTATTAATATATAACCTTTGAAATGTTTTAGAAGCAAAACCCACATGCTTTCAAGGTATTTTAAGCTACCAACACAGAAAAGAAAAAAAGAAAAGAAAAGAAAAGAAGAAAAGAAAAGAAAAGAAAAGAAAGGAAAAGAAGAAAAGAAAAGAAAGAAAAGAAGAAAAGAAAAGAAAAGAAAAGAAAAAAGAAAAGAAAAGAAAAGAAAAGAAAAGAAAAGAAAAGAAAAGAAAAGAAAAGAAAAGAAAAAAACTATCTTTAAAGCCAAGCATAGGATGGTATACAAGCATCCATGGACTAAGATATATAAAATTACAACATAGATTATGAAATAGAAGACAGTTAACCTTGGACCAGCAAAGATAAATACTGGAAAGTTCAGAATGATGATGTAGAACTTTGTACCTGGGAACCAGTTTAGGATGGTGATAACAAATGCGGTTTAGCAAAGGGTCTGACACGGTCGTGTTGAGACCTTTGTTGCCTGCAGGGTGTCCAGAAATCTTCAGTGATTTTCAAGACATGGAGGAAGGTATTTTTTGGTTGATTTTTTCTGGTCATTGTTGGTGGTATCTGTGCAGAAGAAAATGCCTCCATACAAAAAGAAAAAAAACCTGTTTTTGTTGTATCAGGAACACAGGACAAAGCATTCAAATATAATGCAAATAACTGCAAACCAACACATCCAGCAGTTTAAAAATTGAATAAATAATTTAGCTTTTACACATGGGCAACCCTTGCTAAAAAAATACAAATCAGAACCCTTCTGTTTAAGTCTATTTTATTTTGTTAATAGATGAGCTAATATGATAGGCATTTAATTGTATAATGTATTATTAGCCATTTTCTTTGGCATACCATTAACTTTAAATAGTATTAATATTTAACATTTCATAACACACACTACAAAGTTCTTATTTTTTCCAGCCGAACAGAAAATGTGCATTGATAGTAAATCTCTTTATAGTGGGTTTTAAGATGCTCAGTATGCAAAACCTGTTCCATTTATACTGTTTGATCAAAAATACTCAAAATGCCACAGCATAATAAGGCAACTGCTGTAAGATGACAATGATGCCAAAAGTGTATTATGATTTTGTATTCAAATACAATGTATTGCATAATTAGGCATAATTATATAATTTGAATATTTAAGAGAGCATTTAAAATGTGATAGGAGGCATCTAAGTACACGGACTTCTCAGGGATGGTTAAATCAGAGGGTGTAAAGTTGCAATTAATATTTGTTATTGAATGACAAACTAATTCAAACACAAGTTTGCTAGAAAAGGACCTGTAGCTGACTCAGATCATAAACACGAACTGTCTTGGCAAATCTGAATCTGTTTGAATCTGACCTACATTTTCTTTTCCTTGAGAAAATACTGACAGTATTTAGTTGAGTTAGGATACTGTACTTCTAGTCTGTGTGGGTCAGCCTGATGCTCCGTGTTCCATGGATATAGTTTATGCCCTTAATTTGGATCAGCATTCTCAGAAATGCATGTTCATGATCATGAGGGAAACTGACCCAGAAAGAATAAATGAAGCAATACAGATCCCTCCCCATTTCCAGAAAGACTGTTCAAAGGACATGCCCCCACATGAAGTAAATTAGCCAGATTTTTTGTCAAGAGAGGCCAGTGTTAGACGGCAACTTTTTAAATAGAGCATGAAGCTTGATTTCTCATTAATAAATATTTTGGAGGAGTGAAATTTTAAGTGAACAAAAATTAAGATTTTGAGCTTTGCCCAGATGTCCCCACACAGAATTTCTCCTTCCGTTACCAGTACTAGAACATTTGTTTGTCTTATTAAGAAAAAACTTTGGGAGTTCACAAAAATCTTTTTATTTCCGATCTTGCTTAAATTTTCAATGATCTGAAAATAGGGCCAACAGACTAAGTTTATGGCATATTCTAAAATTAGAGGAGAAACGCGTGCGATTTTCTTCTATTTCGTTTTCATTTAGTAGTGACTTAATTGGGGGGGCCAAAGATAGAACAGTAAAAGAAATTGTCCCAATTCAGAATATTCAATATGTCAATTCTTTCAGAGATTTGTGCCATTGCAATTAAAAAGAAAACGAAAAGACAAAATTTAACTAAAGATTTCCCGTATCTCTTAGTACCAAAACCAGATAAATTTCTCCAGAGTTCATCACCTTCTCCAGAAGCTGACCACATCCAATTATTTTTAACCTGTGCCCAACATGAATCTTATGCTCTTGGGAGCGAATGTTATTGTTACAATCAGAAAATAGTATGTTTATTTCCACCTCCATAACTTGTTGGTGCCAACAGTTTCAATGTTCTGGGTCTTTTGTTTTTTTGAGATTCCCTGTCTTAGCCCCTTTCTCAAAACTCAACTCAAGTTCCAAATTCTTTTGATGAATTCAGTTTATTTCATTATTCTTCCTTTTACATTTTTATGTGTGTTATAATAATTGATGTCTTAAAATACCTTGCTGTAGTTTTTAATTTCTTGTATCACTACATATACAATTCTATGTAATTCTAATTAATGCATGTATTTGCACTTATGCCATTTTGGCCCAAACAAAACCATTTAGAGCCTTACGGATAGGATCGTATTTTATTCACAGCTTCTGCGCTCAGAGTGCCCAGAAAAGTACTTGTGACATAATGGGTGCTTTATAATGATGATGATAATGATCACTAATGTTTATTGAATACTTACTATGTGCTAGGTACTTACCCAGGTTTGCTTAAAAAGAGCCTGTGTTTTCAAGCATGTTGATAAATGAATTAGCCGCCATGAAAAGCCAAAAGATGCAGGAGCCAAGCCACATCTATCTCAATGTACCGTAAAGGTTGAACAACCTGGAGTCATCTGTAGCTTCACTTCACAAAGCGCTGTGCTCATGGTGTCAAACCAGCACGTTGCTATGCTTGTTAGAGCATAGCTGTGCACCGCTGCACACCTTCTCGTCCCATCCTGAAACACACTTCCACCTCACAGCCCCGCAAACACATGCAAATCGCTAGTCATCCTGAAAATGTCATCGTCTCTCTGAAACTGTCCTTAAATCCCTCAGGCAGAGGTAACCTCTCCCTCGCTCCTTTGGTCTTCCTGCCTTTTATCCATGCTTTTATCATAGCATTTGGTACCGTATAGTCATTTACTTATTTATTTGGCTCTCTCCACCTTCTCCCTTGAAGAGCCCGAATTCCCTACGGGCAAGTATTCCATCTCACCTTTGTCTCTGCTACCTGGCACGAGTGCTAGCGCAGAAGTGATGTGGTTAATTGGGTCTTATGTGAGTTCTTGCAAAAAGAAAAAAAACGCATGAATGCATTTTGTGCATGAAATCAGCCACTCCAACTCCAGATCCGGCACCTTCTGGCCCCTAGGCATCTCCCCCCATTTCACATTCTGAGTCTTTGGAAAAGCACAACCCTCCTCTTCAAAGACAAATCCTTAAAACTTTCTTAGGATTGGAACTACTTTCACAATTCCTTCATTGATGGGGAGGGCACTGGAAGATATGGGAGCAGGGCCATTTCCTTCCTGAACGACATTGGATTAGGTTAGGTTAGGTTAGGTTAGGTTAGGTTAGGTTAGGTTAGGTTACATATCTGAACACTGGAAAGTGGTAACTGCCATTTAGCGGTCTTTCATTTCAAGTGTTTATGATACAGTAGGGCTCTTGTTTCTCCATGCTGAGCAGGCCCATTAGAGTCTAATATTGGACTTGATAGAGGATGTGCATGTCTTTTACATTCTAAGGCTTTATGTTTCAAACCCCTGTACCTTGCATCTCTGTGTTTGACAGCTGGTGTCCTGCAAGGCAATGGCCAGTAAGAGGCATGATTGCACTAAATTGGAAGCATGAGGCAAAGGGGTGTTTTTATTAGGGGGGCTGGGAAGGAAATTTGAGGGTAGTGGGTTAGAAGAAATCATCCACAGATGCTGATCTCTGTCCGTTAGTGGATGGGATTTTTGAATTGTGGTAATTCCTGTTTCTGTGACAGTTCATCAAAAATTGAGGGCACCACGTTTGAAAATTACCCATGGTTTCATTTCCAAACTAGATGCAGACTCTGTGCCTTTGATTATTAGAATTATTCAACTCACTCAGTGGGGCAATGAGGAGGGGCATTGGTAACTAGTCCCCCAGCCAATATTCTGTAAGAGATTCCTTAAAGAAGCCCAAGGCAGCAGAACGAACTCCATCACTCTTTTAACAAGTGTTATCTAAACACACAGCAGCAACCGATGAGTGAGCCAAAGTGACAATTTGGAAATTCATTTCTCTCCTTCAGAAATATCTATGTCGGTGAGGGGGAACAGTCAAACTGAAAGATGTGGAGACAAACTTCTTTCTGCTTTTATGAAACATTTTTAGGTGAATTGTGGAAGGCAACTCAACAGATGTCTACAGATATCTCTCTTCTACCCAAAAGTTATTTTTGAAAAAAATAATATAAAATAGGTCTTGTACCAGCTTGCCAATGAGTAAGGTGAGGATAATACTTCAACAAATTTTCACAAGTAACACCAATTTTATGACTCCTTTCACAAAAACTGCTTCCCTTCTATTTCACCAAACCCTGACTGGGGTCAAGTCCCAACTTTCTCTTCAGAGATAGGATGTGTGGAAAGGGAGAGGAGACGAGCGTGTGTTGGTCATATCTCCTGCAAGAAAATCACTTCTTTGCTGGTCTCATGGAGAACTTAGATACACTCCTGAGTTTGCTGAAGGGCACATGAGTGCCATTGTGAAGAGACAGGACTTTAAATTGTATGAGGCATTTCAAGAGAAGCAGGCTGCTGATTCACATAGGAGCACGTCAAAGATTATTTAAGTGGCCAGTAATGTAAACATCATGCTACTAACACTGAACAGTTTATCACATAAATATAATTGTCTTCTTTTAGAAGAATAATAAAAGCTGAATCCATATGTTACATATTATTTAAAATTGTTTCTGCAAGATGTATTAGTCCCATAGAAGAAGCAATTCTTCCACGGGAGAAGGACAACAGCAGTTTTATTATATTACATTGTCATTTGTTTAATTTGTTTGTTCCCAGTAGTAGTTTCACAGATTTTTATGAACTGTTAACTTTTATAGAAAGTCAAGTTACTCATGATGAATGGTACTTGATGCATTAAACAAAAAAAGGTCAGAAAGGTAGGTGGCATGGATTTACTTAACGGAATCTGTTTAAACCAGTGTTTCTTAATTCTTAGACAAATCGAAAATTAATGTAGGGAGTTAAGTTCTGTTAGGGATATTTCTAAGATTTTGTCTGAGTTTATTTAAACATGGAGACCAAGCTAAAGGTCAGTCTGGAAGACCTCTTGTGAGCAAAGATAAACTAACAATTCTTATATTTAGCAATATTCTGAATAAGAGTTGACTGAAGTTATTTTTTTCTTTTTTGAACTGGTAACTACAAAATGCTAATTTTATTTACTTATAGTTACATGTCTATTACTAATTTTAGGCATTTTATTGGTTAAGGAAACTAGTTCCTGTCATTCCTCATAACTTCTACTAGATTTTAGTTTTTACGTATATGAAGTGAGACTTTTGTAGGTACATTTGAAATTTTAAAAACTGAAATAATTGATATTCTCCATTAACCGATAGATTAAATAAATGCAGTATGAAAAACTATCACCCAAGAACCACCATTATCATTTTTTTAACTGTTAAATATGTATCCTATTGAAGTCCGATATTTGAGAGTGTCATGAGAGTAAATGTCCCAAAGTATTTGAAGAAACCTGTCCCGAGAGGGTTGATATAAGACAGAGATGCTGATTCCCGAGTATCAGCAATAGATTCCAAGTCTTCTGGATATCAACTGTGTGAATGTCCTCAATCAAATTTGTTTCCCTCATCTTGATAAACTTAAAACTCTAGAAGAGAATAGCAACATTATTGTAATATAATCTGGATAGAGAGTTAAAATTCCCACAATACAAACACATAGCACATATCTACCAAAGCCAATTGAAATCAAGCTATAATTGAGCAAAATAATCTTTATCCATGTAAATAATTTAAGTCATACATCTTTTATTCTTAGTTGTGAGATTTTAAATCTACATACTTGAATAATTCTGAAAATGAAACATGATCAGATCAGAACCGCTGGCAGGTGAAATCTATAATTTTAAATAGTCCCAAATAATTTATGTTTGGCTTTGGAATGTCTTACAAATGTATTATTACTTCTATTTTACTTTTTGCTTTCAAAACAATTTTACATATCCTAAGTGTATTGATAAAGGCACAGAGAGATGGATCAGAAACATACTGGCTGTTAAGAAATCATCCTGAGATTTAAAATGTTCTTTCTAAATTTACATAAATGCAAGATAAATTCTACAGAAGGCTCCTAGTTCCATAGATGACTAAAACTCAAAGAATGCAGAGATTTACTTAGCTCCATGACTTTTCTGTGTAATTGTATATTGACCGAATGGAGAATGATATAAGCACCCCAGCCCCGATCTTATGCAGCTGTGTTGCTAAGAAAAAAATATTTTTAAATATTTTTTGTATTAAAATACTAAATAACTGTTACAAAAACTCAAGCAATAAAAAAAGACAAAGGAAAAATTTGTCACTTAGACATTCCATAAATACAAATCTAAATACACACATGAATAACTACGTTAGCATTTAATAAATCGCATTCTAGATGGCCCTTTCCGAATATATTGATGTAACAGACAAGTAAAAAGTATGATTCTGCCATAGTGGTTATTCCTCAGTAAAATGTTTTATGTTTAGTTTTAATTGAATTTTAAGAAAAAAAAGAAATTTTAATGAGCTTGAAGGAATGGTTAAACTTCAAATAAATGTTTATTTGACTAAAAAAAATCAGTTCTTAAAAAATAACCTTAAGAAGACCATTAAGAATTTGAAGCCAGTAAAATTATTTCCATTTTTGACCAAGTATTTTGTCCTTCGTCTGTGAGGAAATTGGTGTGGGTATTCTTCCTTTCAAGATGATCTTCCAATTTATTTAGGAATTTATTATCCTTGAGATTGACATTTATATTTGTAATCATTATCCCCAATGTTGTTGACTTTCTTTTATGCTAAGGAGAAAATGCTCACACCTACTCATTTTGCCAAGTTTTCTCCATGATCAAGTGCTCTATTTTAATTTTCTGTTTATTATATATTTCATCTTCTAATTCCATTTCCAAGAAAGGGTCATAAGTAGGTTCTCATCACGTTTCTGAATGAATGTCTTGGAATTTTGCACACTTTCGTCGTGCACCGACTGCTACTGTGAAGTGTTCTGAGAGCAAACTTCTTTCTCGTCCTTTTAATATGATTTAACTGTGCTGCCTTAAAAAACATATGGCTTTTTCTTTATCTTTAAATTTCAGTAGCTGTATTAGGATATGTTAGATAATTTTTCTATACCAAATTTCCTGGGGGTAAGTTTATCCTTTCAAGTAAGTTAATTTAAATCCTTTTCTATTGCCAAAAACTTTTTTCTTTTTTTTTTTTTTAAAGATTTTTTATTTATTTGACAGAGAGAGACAGCCAGCAAGAGGGGGAACACAAGCAGCGAGTGGGAGAGGAAGAAGCAGGCTCATATCAGAGAAGCCTGATGTGGGGCTCGATCCCAGAACGCTAGGATCACGCCCTGAGCCGAAGGCAGACGCTTAACCACTGCGCTACCCAGGCGCCCCAAAAAACTTTTTTTTCTATTACATCTTTGTGTTTTGCTTCTGTTCCACTTGCTCTTTAATCTTTAAGAGTCTTGTTGCCTGTACTATCGTCACCTCTATCCATATATATAAAATTATTCATAGGCATATTTTATGTGTTTAATCTTTTCATTTTTTATAATATCTTCTAGTTTGTATACTATTCTGTTTTCAATTTTATAAAATAAGTATATATATATTTATATTATATATATACTATTTTTCTTCTATTTTGATTCTTGTTGGGTTTTTTAATTGCACTTATTCCCTGAGCTCTATCAACTTGCTTTGAATATTTATTAACTCTTTTTAAAAACTCTTTCTGATACATTATATGTAAACAATTTTTTTTGAAAAAAAATTTTTTTTTAAGATTTTATTTATTTATTCAACAGAGATAGAGACAGCCAGCGAGAGAGGGAACACAAGCAGGGGGAGTGGGAGAGGAAGAAGCAGGCTCATAGCGGAGGAGCCTGATGTGGGGCTCGATCCCATAACGCTGGGAGCATGCCCTGAACCAAAGGCAGATGCTTAACGACTGCACTACCCAGGCGCCCCTGTAAATAATTTTTTGAAACTCCTTGTCCAAATACTCCTGAATTCTTGAATAAATCCTCTTGTGATTTGTATTCTTTCCTTTTGCTCTTGTTTAATCAATGATCCTATGGTGCCTCTATAATCCCTACTTATATTTTCTGACCACAACTAATCCTTGAATAGGATCTATCTATCATCTATCTATCTACCTATCATCTATCTATCTATCCATCTACCTACCATCTATCTATCTACCTCTGTGTCTATCACTACCAGCAACACAGCTCTGTGTATTGGAATCTAGCAGTTTCTGTCTCCTCTTCCTTTTTCATGCATCTTCGTGTTTGAAACCCTTCCTAAGCTCGATGACTGGGGAATAAACAATACAACAGTTTTGCTTTCTATGCCACCTTCCTTTCTGCGGCATAAAATTTTTGGTATATTTTCCTACTCACAGGATGTACCCATTCTCATGGCCTGATACTCTAATCAAATAATCAGATATCACTGTCAAGACTATGACCCTTTTAAGGAAATCTCTTTCCTCTTCCATGTCTGAAGTTTGTGTTGGCTCAGATTCTCTCCTCATTTTGGTACAGACTCCACAGCATTTCACAGTACATATGACTGTTTATGGTTTGAGGCTATGGCTATTTTTATTTTATTGACCACTAAGGGTTTTTGCTTCTCGTGTTGTTGTAGCTCCCTATTTTTCAGTCTTCATTGTTTTTGGTGTGTTTTCAAGACACTCAATTCAGATGCTTTCTAAAGGAAATAATCTAGGATCCCCACTCCTCTGGACTTCTGAAGTTTGTGTCATTTTGTTTTGATCTTACTTCAAATACTCCAGAAAAAAAACTTTTCCTTTCTAATGAATTAATTTAAACAACTCAAATATATTACAGACAGTCCCCAACTTACAGTCATTGGTTCCACTTACAATTTTTTGACTTTACAGTGGTGCAAAAACGATAAGCATCATACTTTGAATTTTGAATTTTGTTCTTTTCCCAGGCTAGCAATGTTCTGTATAATATTCTTTCTTGATGTAAGGCAGTAGCAGTAGGCCACCACTCCCAGTCAGCTATGCGATCACAAGGGTAAACAACCAATACACTTACAGCCATTCGGTACCCATAAAATAAGGCTGTTTCTCAATTTCAGTACACTATTCAATAAACTACAGGAGATATTCAGCATGTTATTATAAAATAGGCTTTCTGTTAGTTGAGTTTGGCCAACTGTAGTCTAATGCAAGTATTCTGAGAGTGTTTAAGTTAAGCTAGGCTAAGCTATGATGTTTGGTGGGTTAGATGTATTAGATGGGTTAACCCATCATAAGTGGAGGAAGATCTGTACTCTTTTTCAGTTTTCTTTTTGCTTTAGTTGACTTAATCCTTCCCAAAATGAAGGATAAAACTTCCTTTTCTTTCATCTTCCCTTTTATAACAGTTTCTGGAATGCCAGCCCCTCCAACAGAACTGAATGGAGACATATGAATGCCCCTGGTGGGCTAATAACCTTGCACGCTGATCAGACTTCTTATTTGACCTCTAGAGCAAGCCAACAATTTGTCACTTCATTAAACTGATATAAATATTTATTAAACATATTTCTAGAGACAAACTCAAGTATCGGGTAATGGAAGAGCAAAAAAGAAGTCTACTGCTGTCAGCACTTCCACTTGCAAACCCCATTCAACAAATCAAAAGCCTTTCCTTCACCTGTGCTCACCCTCCTTAGAAGACCATTGAGGGGCACCTGGGTGGCTCAGTTGGTTAAGCGTCTGCCTTCAGCTCAGGTCATGATCTCGGGGGTCCTGGGATCGAGCCCCACATCAGGCTTTCTGCTCAGGGGGGAATCTGCTTCTCCCTCTCACTCTCCTTCTGTGCTCACTTGCTCTTTCTCTCTCTCAAATAAATAAATAAAAATCTTAAAAAAGAAAAAGAAGACTAGTGAATATCTTGTTTTTGCCTAAGCATTACCACTTATGATTTTAGCTCCTCTCTTCCTTCTGAAACAGCATATCAAAGAACCATATGTAATTCTCCTCCTGAGACAAGATCTAGTAAAATATATTCACTCTGTTCATTATACTATAAAGGATATTTTAAAGTCCCCTATGGACAGATGCTCTAGGACACCAATAATACCTACTGGCCAGCCTCTCCATTTGGCTGTCTACCCTTTATCACATTCTAGAGCACCCATCTCAATTGCTCTAAGTACTTATGTTTTCAAATAATTTACTTTTTTCTAAATAAATTGGAGAAAAGTCAAGATTTTCATAAAAACGTCACACTCCATTGCACCCCACTTTACCTTTATGGGCAGGAGGAAAAGGTATAGATTTCTAGCCAGTTAGATTAGGCACCCATCAGACATTCCCCCACAAATCAACTGTACTGTGTTGAGCAATAAATGATTCTGGAACCTGCTCTTCTCTGCCCAGTTTAATTCATCTGCTTCCTGGCTTGGACAAGTTCTCTATGCTCTTTGACTTTCATTCATGTTTGTCCTCCCCAACCATCTGTCATCTTCTGTGCCCTTTTCTACCTACTTTCTGATTCAAGACACTGAGTCAAGGCTTTAAAAAGGCCCTAATGGTTCCTTTTGCCGGTTTCTCTTCATTTCACCTATTGAACTAGACTTGAAAAAGTTCACCTCTGGACCCTTTTCTCTACCCACTCCTTCCTCAGAGAACTTGCAGTTCAAATGTCACTTGCACTCAAATTATTCTCAAACCTGCATTTCTATCATTTAGTTTCTGTCTTTCAGCATATCATTAGAAGTGTGATTTTCATTGCCTGCAAATATATCTCCACTTAAGTGGTCACTAATGACTGGAATAAGAGAGCAGCTTAATCTCTGTTCCAAGAAATACACTTCTTCTATGTTCACTTCACTGCCTACAAAAGTGGACTGCTCTGACTATCCTCAGATGACAAGTTTGAGTCATTTCCAATATTTGCTTTGTGACTATCTCAACCATTATAGCTTTAACATTTCTTGAGCATTTATTATGTACCAGGCATGCCATGGTATGCTTTACACATATTATTTAATAATCACAGAACATAAAGTGTTGGACATTATCACCTCAGTTGTGCTAATAAGGAAACCGAAGCTTAGTGAGGTTAATTTGTGCAAGGGCCACAGCTCAAATGTGACAGAGCCAGGATTCGAACCTGGGACTGACTGAATCTAAAGTCAATGTGTTCTCAGTCACTATGTCTTAAATTCTCTCTCCATAGGTCTAGGGTGGGTTTCTTGAATCTACAGTCACTCTCCTTCCAACAAACATAAATTGAATGGTCATTATGTCCCAGGCATAAGGCAACAAAATATAAAGATGAATAAGATGTGGTCTTTGTCCAGAAGACTTTAGGAGCTAGTGAAAAGCAGAGGCAATAAAGTTCTGGGAGAAAGGGCATTTTTTTTTTCCCTGAGTTGGTGAGTATTATCGTTGCTATTTCAAATATTAACTCTTGGTAGTTAATACATATGTCTTTTCTCTCCCTTGACATAGTACCTATTATAGATGATAATCTCATTTGGGGAATATATTTTCATTTTGTAATTTATGTTCTACTCACAAGCTATTTGTTCATAAAAATTAAGCGTCCGATCCAGGGCTTTGTTCTCCTAGTGATGACTTATCTGAGGTTGGAATATCATGTATATTCAGGACCTGGAAAAAAAATTATTGTAAATTTCCCAAAGTAACCATTTGGTATAGCACATTCACCTCACTGTGCACAATGACTTTATTGACTATATATTTGCTATAAATCTTTCCTCCCAACTTCTATTCCATTCAGAGGATCCTCTTCCCCAATCCACTTGACTTTGCTTTCCAGTTTTCAATAAAGTTTCCAAAATACATTCATTACCTCCCAAAATTAGATTGTGACAATCAGCACATTTAATTTCTAGGCACAAAATAATGTGTGCTTTAAAACGTGGGTTCTGGAATCACAGTGCCTTGGGATAAATTTGAGCCTTGCTGTGTAAAAGTGGCACAGCTTTGAATAGATGAAAACTTGTCAGGACTCTGCTTCCTCCAAGCTATAAAATAAAGTTAATAATACTTCCTACTTCATGAAGTTCAGATATAAAAGGCAAATGAGGTAAATGGTTATTATTATTTTTATTATTATTCTGCCAGTGTTGCTGGGATGAAATTTCTTGTAACTGTTTTGGAAAGGATTTGTGTTTGAAGAAACTGCCTTTTACCACTTTACTTTGCCCAAATAAAGCAGCATAGTTGATCTGCCCATTTCAAATGTTATTTATTGTTGTCAAAATTTCCTGGATTATATGCTTGCTCTGAATGGTAGTCTAATACCATTCAATAATTTCCTCTCTGATTTTTTTCTAAACTGAATCCTTGTCTATCCTAGGATAGTATACGAAAGATTTTTTAATAAATAATTCATTTTTTAAAATTATACTCTGATATAATTAGGTGAACTACCTTTATTTTTCCAGATTTTTATTACTTGGTGTGTGTTTAACTTCACAACTTAGTAAAAAATTATAGTATCATTTTGGAAAATCTCCAGTCAAACTCTGATCTTTGCCTATGATGTATCTGGTTTTATTTAACCAAAATGGGGGAATTGAATACTTTTAGATTTTTCTGCTATTCTTAGTTGACTATTTGACTTTCGTTGTGTCATTCTGTAAGAAACCTTGACAAGTTAAATTTATCCACACAGAAACCTATAGTTAGGAGACCTGTGAGACGACTATAATTTCCTTCCCATTAGTTTCAATGAATTCCATGCACGTGAGAGAGAACCCGGAGTGGGGTCTGGAGCCCCGTGCTTCCCGTTGTGCAGGTATATTGAAGAGAGATATAGTCCAGGTCTCCTTACATTGTTCCTCTGCCACACATTACCCTTAATCCTCCTTTGAGCAAATACAGACTAGAGCCGCCATGCCGGGAATTGGAGACTTAACTCCTTGAACTCAATAGGCCTATGGACATGTATCTTACTCTCTGCACAAAATCTGTGAAGTAGTTAATATACAAATGTGTCTATTGTAGCCGATGTGAACCAGAAGAATTGAGCCATAGCCAGCATTTATTTAAGCATCATTTTTGCCATCTGGATTCTTTTGTGGGGAGAGAAGTATTTGAGGGGAATTGCCTTTGGTCACAAAGGTGATTTGACTTTCCTCTCTATTTATATGTTAATCATCCTTAAGGCGCCATTGTTCAAAGTTCCGAAAAGAGGCATTTTTTTTTCCCCACTGTGGCTCTAGACTTTAGGTAGCCAGGAGATCTTGAAGAGGATGTGGGAAGTATATCAAACAGTTCTGTGGAAAAAGTACATTGGCCTATATGTAAAAATCAACCAAACAATTTAACCCAGGTAAAAAAATCATGCCACCAGTCACTCAGAGAGGGCCAATTCACATCTACTCATTGGTCTCGTTCCTAAATCATGAGCCACATGATATGGCAAATTATTCAGAGTTCAGCGATCAAATTCAATATCTTATTTGCCACACATGATCAGCTGTTTTAGGTCCTGTTTCAATCCATTCCTCAGGACTGAAGCAGAAAACAAAGTTATGACTAAAGCCCAGAAATCATACTTTCTAGGCTCTTTTGACCTATGGAAAAATAGAATAATTCAAAGGCAATAGTGAGCTTCTATCACATAAATGTTTTGAAGATTAAAACTTGAGAAGATTGGCGTTCACATCTGAGAATTATCAATTTCATTCTGATGTGAGAATAAAAAGCTTTTACATTAGTGTGACTTAATTTATTTTATTGCTATGTTTATAAGATTCAGAACCAGTGGTTATTTTATGATTATTGTAAGATCAGGTAGTTTTTATCTCATGTGAGAGGTCTTTAATAATACCGTATTAATTAAATCTCTTATCTAAATCAAGGGTTTAAAAGGTGCAGCAGGCAATGAGGCAAAGTTTGTGGGATCCTTAGCCACAGAATATATTATTTTAAGGTATATTGAGATAAAGTTATTTATTTGAGTACTAACTCCTGGAACATATAAAAGAAATGCCAACAACTAAAACTCTTTTAGACTAACAATAAAGTTAACAGATCAACAAATGCAAAATTATATAATTCATACAAAATATTTTTGTGCTATTTACATACACACTAAAAGAATGACTGGAGTGGAAATGAAAATTACTAGTGTATAATTCTAAATCTTCATCCCTAATCATCTTAATTAGAAATTGATATCTTATTTAACTCTTAAGCAAGAATCTGTGGTGTTTAAAAATTAAGAGTAAATTTTGAAGTCAGAAGGTAAATGTTAAGATGTATATATGTATATATATATATATATGGGGGTGGGGGTGTGTGCATGTGTGTGCGTGTGTGGATATATTAATCTCATCATTAAAAGGAGGAAAAAAGAGCCTTTAAAGTTTCCATTATCCATTATGTCAGGTAGCAAATATCTTCTCAATGTAACTCCAGACATTAAATCTGTCGAGAGGAATGCTGTAAAATAAATGTCTGGGATACCTTCATAAACAAAAATCTTATTTCCATAATTCATACAGCTGGCTGGCATTTATTGGCACGTCAGGTGCAATGGGGACATTTCAGGAACATTAACATGTACAGCATCATTTGTCAACAAAGCAACAATGTAAGCAAATCGTTCAGAACTCATACAGATTTACAGCTTTCTCTGCCAGCTGCTAATTACGGTGTGCTCGGCCTATTTGGTATGGTCTTTTTATTGGAAAATGACAAAGGGGTTATAGTATCCCAGTTTGGAATATAGATGTGGCTTTTAGTAATAATATGAGTGTAATATGACCATGTAGCTTGGAGTTGTGATCCAGTTTTGCTGGTCTTATAATTGATCAGCTTTGATTGATGAAGGACAAAGAGAAATTCACAGCCTATTTTGTTTTCGATGTAACCTCTAAAACAAAGGAAAAATAGGGGGAAAAAATATAAAAAACCATATCATAGCAGTTCTTACTTTTTTTCCCCTATGGAACATGACACATAATATTTACCTCTCGAAGAAAAGCTGATGCGTTGATTGCTGATGGAACAAATGTTACAGGAGCCTTTACATTTCACTTTCTAGGTTGTGCTTTGATCAGGAAACCCTTCCATAAATATGCTTAGATAATCTTAAGGTTATGACATAAGGTGACAAATGTCAGCAGCGTCAAAGTTAACATCTATAATCACCCCCTGCTTAAGTTGTTCAGTTTTAGGAAAAGACATAACTGTGCAAGCAAATGATGGAGTGTCAAGTCTACCTTCAAATTCCCTGGATTGTGTCAAGATATATTATAATCCATAAAATGAATAGTGGTGTTGCCTTCATGCCCATGGTGTAAATCTGTATTTAGAGATATAAATGCCTTCTATTCAACCAAAATGTAAAAAGTTAAATTGGTAAATACTTATTCAAACATTATTTAGATTTATCCCACCCCCAACCTTATTAAAACCCATTAAATTCTGGAGTGAACAGATTTGACATTCAGCAAATCAATTGCTGTCAGAGCAGCTGACTTGACCAGATATTAAAATATTTTAAGATTTGCTGGCACCAGGTCTTCAGAGAAGAAGTGTAGTGAAGCATTCCTGGAGCTGGTAATGTGAGGCCAGCAATGGTTGACTGGATTCAATGTGCATTACACTAAATAAGTGTCTTCTCATATTCTTATGAATAAAGATTCTAACTCCAAAAATAGTTTATAGATAAATGGAGTCCTTCTATTTTACATAATCCTCCAGTGGAATCTCTTACAGCCTTCTCTTACACTGTTGTCACTCTATATATTGATTGTTGGTTTCTAGCTTCTTCACTAGAATAGGATTCCTAAAACCAGAAAATGTACTGTGTTCATTTCTACACCCCTAATGCCTATGACTGCCTAGAACACAGTAGATACCAAATTAAAGCTCATAGAATGAATGAGTATGTGCACGAATATCGGGGCAGCCCTTGATAAGACTGTGATGAAGGAGAAATTTGCTTCAACATTTTGCCCACTAGTCCTTCCTTGGCAATGCCTTCTCCTAAATCCTCTAAGATGTGTATTTTCCATACACTCTTGTCTCTTTTTCTAAAACCCACTCTCAAGAAAGTATGTGATGCTCACAGATATTGAGATACAAAGAATCATTAAAAATATTGTCTTTTCCAGGGGAATTTATATTCTAACCAAGATTTATCTCTTAAACAAAGATTGCATCTTAATTTGAGGATTTCAAGCAAATTTTATGTACAGAAAGATATTTAAGGTGAGGGTGACATTTTGATTTTCTTTAATAAGAGAGACGATCTCAATTTTTGCTTAAGCCTGCTTTGTGCCAAAGGAGGAGGTGGCATTGACTCTACTCTCCAGGATTATATGGCATCCAGATTGTACCAGGAATTAAAGTGCAGTCCCTAGAATGGAAATGTGGGTTTGCTAAGGAAAAATGCTATGGTCTAATTCACATAAAAATGAAAACTTTAAGTTGAGTCAATATGAAGAGAAGCATCTGAACTGTGATATCTGAGCAGAGCCTTTTCAACCTATATTGTCATTTCCTGTGTGAAACAAAACTTTCTACTGAAATTAGAAACAAGCATGAGGGTTTTTAAAATTTTTTTTAATTTTTTACAGTTTGAAGAATGCTAAAACTTTCAAATCACATCATAACAACCCCAGAGAAATGGGGTTGAGGGAATCAGATCATTTGGAAGAGAGGCACAATAATTATTTGAATAAAACCCACTATTTCTAAATGTACCCAAAGGCCTAAAATGATTACTTCTGAAAATAAATTACTTACACATAAACTAGCATTTGTGTTAAACCCTTACCCAAAACTGTTATTTTCATTTAGAATCATTAAACCAGTGCTTTAGAATATTCTGTATCCTCCTTCCAAATAATTTAGGTTGCACTAATTAATGATTCATATATACTTGAGATAGAATGGGTTGTTTACCTGCTTGTTATGCAAAGTCTTCAGAGAAAATACATCCAAAATTCGAGGAACATTTTTAAGCATTCTTAATTATTTTTAGAGGTATCTGTTTCTCTTCACAAAAGTGATATTCTAACTATAAAACCCTCGTAACTAAGCATTAACTCAGATCCTCTAAGGAATTCTACTAACAACCAATTATTATCTTTAATAATACATAAGGATGCTATTTGAAATTATCTCAAAGTTGACTATAATTTTATTTCTCACTAATTTAACCTGACCTCTCCTTTTCTTATCCTCTCTCCACCCATCCCTCCAACCACTACCTTCTCTCCACAGTGATACACATCTTTAAAGCATATTGAAAACATAAATATATGAAGTGGAGAAGAATTTTTGAGAATTAATTTACAATTCAGAAAACATGGCAGAATCCATGGCTTCTCTCATCTTATTATCACTGTTAATTTGTGTAAATGCAAAATATGATAATAGATACAAATATAAAATTAGTATTCTTTTCTAAGAGTTGTGTTAAAATTCTAATTTATGGTATATATTATATATAACACATATAAGCCCATAGATCTTAATCCAGATGCAGATGTAGGTAGAAAGCCTATTTTTAATCCGGTTTATAAGGAAATGCCCTGATGTGGCCTTTCTAGAAGACAGCAGGTGGGGACCACCCAGCATACTGATCCCTCAAAATATTAGTAACTAGCTTGACAGGAGGGAGCATTTAATCAGCCCAATAATTCCCTGCTATCTATTGTTCCCTTCTCAAATCTAATTTGAGAGAGAGAGAGAGAGAGACTTTAAAATCAAAAGGTAAATAGTTACTTTTAAAAATGGCACAAAATTGACACAAAAAGGTGGAGAAAGACATTTGATAAGTAGCATTTACACGCATGAGAAAATAACATTCAAACTAACAATGCATATCCATTCTTAAAGATCTATAACAGAAACAAAACATTCTCTCATTCTCAAGCAAATACCTCTCATTCTCAAGCAAACAAATCTGAGAGTTTAATATCAATAGAATCTCTAGAAAAGATACTATATGGGTGTATTTGAGGGAAAAAGTTAAGTTATCCTAGAAAAAGTACCTGAAATGCAAGAAAGGTTTAGCAAAGAACATCTAAACTTACGGGCAAATCGAAAGAAACTGTATAAAACAAAGAGAAATTTGTGGAGTGTAAAATAAAAGTCTTAACAGAGATAAAATCTTGATCAAAAATAGTATATAAAGTGGGCAGCAGAGTGCACACAAGTAAAGACTTTCAAGGTCTTCATTAACTCTGGAGGGATGTAAAGACTTTTGATTGTATTAAGTGCAATTCACATGTTAAAATTTCTAGGCCACTGTGTTATGTTACACAGCCACCATCAGCTGGAAAGCGGCTACAGGCAAAGAGAGTAGGAACTGGGTTGGATCAGCCACCCAATCAGATTGGCCACATCCTGTATGTCTCCTTTATCACTCTGCTGCTTCTGCACAGCAATGAGCACTCCTCACTTTAAAAGGAAGTTTTATGGTATTTTTGTTAAGGATAGAAAGTGTACAACCAGCCTACAGAAGATGGAAATCCTAAGAAATGTAAGACAGGTAGAGGTATAATTCTCACTGTTGAAAAGGGAACTTGAGAGTCTTCAAGAGAAAGAGACCTACGCACTTCCTTTGAAACAAAACAACAGCAAACAGGAACATAAGCAATGTATTCTGGGAGAAATGTTAGCTATGAAGAAAAATATATGTTTGTGTTTCACAGAATGCCAAACATCTAGATGCTCCCACTTGGAAGAACAGCAACAAATCAGTTTAATAAACATGGATATTTGAATAGTGGTGTTGCTGCCCATAGATGATAGCCTATGTAATTTTTCTACCAGCAGAGAACAATGTACTTTGAGAAACGTGCACTCCTGTAAGTTCCTATTAATGCACATTTCTTTCAAAAATAAATTTGAGCATGAACCATTTGAATGTTTCATATTAAGGAGGGAAAAATTATCTTTGTCATAATGAAAATACAACTTAAAATTGTCAATCAGAAACAAATAAATGATAAAGGAATGAAGAAAGGCATCATTACCTACCCAGAAAAGTATACCTTAGATACCAGAAGATATTTTCCATCCAAAATCAAATTTCTGACATTTTCATACAGAATTCATTATTTTCAGTCTAACCTATTTTAGGTTCTTTCCTTTGACACCGGTGGACATGGGTCACTTTTCTCTGATTTTTTTTTTTTTAATTTTGCTCTTTCTTATCATGTGTATCTGCCTCAATGAGTTTTAAATGGCTAAACTGTTTGCTTAGAATTCAGGTGTTTTTCTTAGCAGATTATTTCAAGCTGAAGCTGGTCCTCTCACATACTGTTGAATTCCAAATGTCCCCCTAAAACATAACCATGAAAGTAATTTCTTTCCTATCCTCATCAACACTTCAGATAGTTAATAGCTGCAGGCACATGTTATAAAAGAAGTTGCTGAAGAAGGGAACTTGAAGTGAATTTGGCATAGAGTCATGGATGGTACTAAACACATGGATGAAGTTATTTACTTAAGATTTTTCTTGTCGGCCTGATTTGGCTATATTTTCAAAATTGACACATACTATGCTGTAGACTTCTATTTTCACTAGCTGAGAAACAGAATGATTGCAGACTTTTGCATGTTATGCATTTTTAAATATCACCAAGTTAAACTTAGATTTTGATTCCGTGCCCAGGACCAAGTGGAAAAATCTCCATCTTCAATAGTTCCTATTATCTTTTAGTCACAGGGCCACATACTGTATTTCTTCCATGAGTAAAACTCCTACTTGGAATTCCAAGCATTGCGTAACCAGAAGAATATTCATATTATATGTTACTCAGTAGACTTTCATATCCGTAATAGACATTTTATCAGCATGATATTCTTTTTAGCAGTTAAAACTCTTAAAAATCATAGTTCAGAATGGAGCCACCATTTGGTTCACCCCAAAAATATTTATTAAACACCAACTTCTACCAGTAGGATCACAATCGTGACTACCACTTCACATAGTTCTTCACTGCTTTAAATTGCTCTTATAAACCTCATATCATTTAACTACTGTGTGAAATTGCCCACCATCTTGGAGGAGCTTAGAGTCCTGTAAAGTAGATTAAACCAACTGCCAAAAGAACTACCTTTAAAGTTCTTGTCTATAGTTAGGTAAATGGCGCCAACTAATGCAGTATTTTTGATGCTTTTGGTGAATTGACAAGTGATCTTGGGTAAAAGAGTCACCTGCACAGATGTACATTTATATTTTTATTATGTTATATTCCTTTTTATTCCAAAATGTTAACTTTTTGAGAATTAAGGAAATGCAGCTAAAGTGATATTTTAAGAAATATCATCTATATGAATGGCATATCTTAAAACAGGTCATATTAAAAATATGACCTATTTCAAAAGTAAGTTACCTATGCCAGAAGGTAAATTTGGCCCATGGGGCATGATTTGCCCATCCCTATACTAACGCAGTCGTTCTGAAAGTTTGGCTGGGGAATGTTAGTGGCTGTGAAAATCCCTAGATTAGTCTTCACAGGTTTGAATAATAGAATTGCTGAGTTTGAAGGAACCTGACTTATTCTCCAAACCCGATTCAATTATTCTTTATATCTTTAATATTTATTTTACAATGTGATGTTCTCTATATGTGTTTTGATTTCATGAGTTTATCATGTTTTGTTGACAGCCTGTACTAGTGTCTCTTCAAAAGCTTTACTTTTCTTAATCTTGGAAGGTTTCTGGTTGGGGAAGTTAGAGGGAGACATGATAAGCAGTCAAAGGCAATAGAAGAAACTTAAAAACTAAATGCTGTTTTCTCTGATACAGTTAGTATTCACACACTTTAAAAATTAGCATCAGTCAGAAATCAAGCAAATGTCACTAGTTTCAAACACAAGAAGGAGGAGGCAGCCTTACCATAAGCTTGACCATTTAAAACCTGAGTTCTGTGATTATTCCGTTAAAGCGAGTTGGAGACTCTCAATTTCCCTCAGTAAACTGATTGTCCTTTATATCCCAATCATGAGAATATAACTGAACATTTTTACTTCATCTGGTATCAAAAATTTTTTTATGATTAGGATTTAAAGTTTTCCATCCTAATTCTTAAAAGCCTTATTACAAGCAGCATTCTAGTAAGTGTGTCTCACTTAAAATAAGAAAACGAGTATATAGCTCACTTGGATTTTTTTCTTTTCTATACCCACTCAATTGTTTGTGACTTTCTTGGGAATGATTTGTTAATCTTACCCTAGTCCCATTTATGTACCTTCACTTAGCAATGAACAGTGACTACTGGACACTTATCCTAGATATAGGATACAAGATATATTTTTTAGCTTTTCTTTTTTTTTCATATAACATAAAAGAGTAAGGAATTCATTAATCATTATTAAATCCATTCTTCTCTTCCTCTTTATTGAATTCTAAAGGCAAATCAGCTAGTTTTTTTTTTTTTTGGCATGCATCAGCAAAAGTATGTTATTATGAGGTATTCTAAAATAATACATCTTCATAAAACAATATAGGTGGAGGTTTAAAGAAAAATAAGAAAAGAAATTGGAACCATCTGGATATCCAAAGTAGAGAAAAGTTTTTGCTAATGGTTGTCATGTACGTTACAAAAGTAACATTGTTTGGTTTGCTAACAGGACGGGAAAACAGCGCTATCAAAAAGTTTAAAAAGAAGACCATTCTGTAGTATAGTAATTCAACAAATATATTATTCATAAGACCTCTACTTAGAAGAGAGTTGAAATTCACACTTCTTAGGTCAGTAGGGATTAAATGTATCTCAAGGAAGATCTGGCTGGCTGTGGAAATGGAAGTACAACTGTGTTCCAGAGAAGATGGGGACAGGCAGATTTTTTTTTTTTTTTTTTTTTTGCAGAGGTGAGTGTAGGGAGAGCACCCTTACTGATTTGCTCCTAAATCAACCTATTGAACTGGGAAAGGGTAAAAATTCCATGAAAGAAAAAATATGAATACATGGTTTAGAGTTAAGAGGGGAAATGGGAGGGAGGAAGGAAGGAAGGAAAGAAGGAAGGAAGGAAGGAAGAAAGGAAGGAAAGAAAGAAGGAGGGAAGGAGGGAGGGAGGGAAGGAATGCCCCAGAAATAAGCTAAACTTCCTCACGTGTAAATGTTAACTACAAGAAGCAATGTTATCAAAAAGTCATTTCAAAATATATTACTTAAATATTAAACCACAAATTAGGGGCACCTACGTGGTACAGTCAGTTAAGCATCCCACTCTTGGTTTCAGCTCAGGTCATGATCTCAGTGGTGAGATCGAACCCTGCCGTGGCTCTGTGCTCAGCATGGAGTCTGCTTGAGATTCTCTCTCCCTCTCCCTCTGCCTCTCTCCCTGCTCTCTCTCTTTCTCTCCCTAAAATAAATAAATAAATCATTGAAAGATAAATACATATTAATACACAAATTATAAATTGAATTTAAGAAGGTTATCCATCGAATGTAAGCATTTTTCTTGCTTTTCTTCTACTTGTTTTTACCATCAAGTAGCCACATGGACAGGGTGTATGTCTCTTCTTAAATGCGATTAGTAAAGGTGGCCTGATCAATTATTTTTAAGCCAAGCAAATAGGCATCCCCTAATTTCACCTATCAGCATGATGTTGGCTAGCTTGATAGAATACTTATTTAAAAAGGCATATCAATCTCAGATATATATTATATATACTATACATATATATATAAATAATATATATATATATTTTTTTTCACCTTGAAGTCAATTGAAAACAGAATATTCCTTATTGATTTTGCCTGCCCAGCTGCCTTATGTAGTCAATGGCACTCACACAGATGTAAGTAGAATGAATCAACTCCTTGCTGGCCCTGGGCCTCCTTGAGTCATGTGAAATAGGTTTCTGATTCCTTTATGTTCAGGCACAGCCAGGGAGACAAGAGTGCTACTGTCTTCTGCTGGTACACAGAGTTACCTCAGGCTATGCAGGAAAAATGCTTTCTTCTTATTTTTAGACCTGAATCAGTCTTTGCCACTAAATGTATTCTTGTGAATACAGATAGCACTTTGTTGTCGTGCTCATGGGAAGGCGATGGGGTAACCTGTTTGCACGCAGCTGCAGGCCACCTGTAGAGAAAGTCAAATTAGGGAGAGACCCCACTGTTTTTTGCATTAATGCTTTTTGTATTGTTGTTTGACTTTTCCCCCTCTGTCTATGTATCTTTTTCAACTAGGGAGATAGGGAGCACATTTTAAGGCCTTCTGTCCCTTTAAGGCATCTAATGATTGAAAGGACTCTAGGATCTGAAAGGCTGTAAAAACTCCCCAGTTACCGATGAATGATGGCAATACAAAGAATCTTAAAGCTGTTGAAGTTGAAGTAATCTTCTTGCAGATTTAGTTTGTTTGGTAAACTTCCAGCAGCAGCTCTTGCAAGGTACTGTTCAAATATTCCCACCTATCTGTGCTGCTTCTCCTTGTAAAGATTTACCATGTTCTCAGCGGAAAAGTAGTCATACATATTAGCAGTTAAGTTTGCTGCAGATAAGAAGGAAAAAAAACTCTGAAAGAAAAAGAATAAACTTGTCTTCTTCCTTTCCGCATCTACCAATGGGAAGTTTTGAAAAAGAAGTCCATCAATGAAATATCTACATTAGCCATAAATAAGAGGGAAATGCACAAATAAAACTTGTTTCTGGAAAGCTCGAATTGGCTGAATATCAAAACCCATTTCCTGACAATGAGATCCATTAGACTACAAAATAATCTCTCAAAGTAGTGGTTATATTGCTTATAAGATCTGACATTCCAGGTTAGGCTGAAGACAGCCACAGATAGGTTCAAATGCGGCGTTGTATTCCGGCAGTTGGAAAGACCAACTCTTTTGAGCCTAGTTGTTTTTTAACTGAAAATTCAGCTTGGAACGTAGGATTGAAATTTTCCGAGCTCTTGCATCATGGACGCTTGCAAGAAACTTGGGATGGAATTGTGTGGGCGGACGTGGCTATGACTGTGCGTCTCCTCTGCTCTTGAAACATCTAAGGCAGAAGAGTCACCACAGTTATCACTTAGAGCACTCTCTGCTCCCCTTTCCAGTGTCTACCGAGCTCCCACACTAGCTCAGTTAAACCTCATGCAGTTACAAAATTCAGAATTTGGATCGGATAGTTAGCATGTTGACAATATGAACTTATTTATACAAAACGCCCTTTCAGAGAAAGTATTGCATCTAGGTAGCAGCTGCCATGCTCCCTAACAAATTCATCTAGAGGCAGCCCCAGAATGTGATCCTGATGACCATGATGCGATTCATTCGATACAGGCAGGTTATATGCTCCTACTAAAACGAAAAGGTACGTAATTGAACTTGCTGCAACTGCATAGTGACATTCAGATGACTTTAATTCTCAAATAAGTGGCATTGTATCCTAAAAGTTCTTCCTCTGCGCTTTCTCCCAAATGTTCTACTGTCTCGAGCGTCTCTATTCTGGTGAGGAAAAATTTGGAGTAATGATAATGCCTAGAGAGCATAATATTTTGCAGTTTTGTAGATGGTTTCTAGATGTATTTTCTTTATTAAATGCTCGTAACAACCCAGCAACTGAAACTAAGAGATTAAGAAACAGAGCAACGATTTGAAGTAGGAGTTCTGACCTGGCTCCTTGCTGCTCTTTCCACCTTCGCTCCATAGACGGGCTCTCAGATGAAAAGCCTTTTCCATTTGGCATTCTCTTCCACTGGGACTGGGATCTAATTTGCATTTTAAGCTATACATTCAGGTAAAGAAGTAGTCCTGAGGGAAGAATATAAAACTTACCTGACACACAGAAACAGGGCACCCCAAGAAGTGTTAAGGTGCTTGGAACTCAGGGTTGGAAATAGGGCAGTTCCCGGGGAAGAAAACCATAAATGATTCCGAAATAACAGTTATGCAGTCATCTACTGCTATGAAGGAGATTCAGGGCATTTAATGTAAGGACACTTTGGTCTTCCAGAGTCAGGAGATGAAACGGATGGACTTCAGGGAGGTAATTGAGACCTACCTTAAAACCATTCATCAGTATCTTTCAAACTACTTACTTATGCTTTGAATTTGAAATGATGTTACTGTTTTTATCCCTGGATGCTTGCTTTATAGTTCAACCTAGATATGGCTTAACAATTAAAATGGAAAGCTGATTTAAATAGCAACAATGATCCTATCATGGTGCAATAAAAAGGGTGTTTGACTCAGACTTGGTTTAAATCCTGGCACCCCTATTTACAATGTTTGTGTAGTACTTCACTGAACTTCCACTGAATGTCCTCTAAAACACACAGAACGCCAACTAATAACTTTTTCCCAGTTGTTGTGGTTATTAAATGAGATACTGAATGTGAGAGTATTTTATCTGTCATGTACAATATAAACACAATTCTTATTATATTTTGCTTCAATTAGCTTAGTAAAAATAATTTCTTAAGTTATGTAGATAATTACCTCTTTAACACCCCAGTTCAATCTTTGTGTGCTACTGAGATTAGTCCATATCAGAGTAATTAACAGTGAAATGGGAAAAGCATTTGGAAACTGCAACAGTTCTTCAACCACTGCATAGGAACAGCGTCTACTTTTGGTTAGCTTGTGTATGAGACATCCATATCCAAACTTAAAGCCTACTTTGTAAAAAAGTTTTCAATGCCAGAAATCCCATATGGTTTTGATGTAAGTAAAAGGTGTACATTTCCCTCAGGGTCAAGTCTAAAAATTGGACCGCTGCCGGCTCTGACCACATGTGTAAGGATCCAAAGGACCTATGATCTCACCTGCCTCATTCATACGCCATTATTTACTCCACTCGCCTCCTTTGAACAGGTGTGATCTTGGCCAAACATAGTGGATGAGAGGGTTAAATAATAGTAGGAAAGTTATTATAGATGAAAATACTAAATTATACGAATTTTGACATAATACAACAGAATTATAACTGTGTATGTAATTCAAATATAAGCCATCAATGTGGAGGAATATCTTGCAATTGTTTTCTCCTCCCCACTGAAATGTCAGTCATTTTTAGCTTTAATTTTTGCAACATTTGGAAAATGGTTTTCTTGCCCATCATAAGCAATTACTACAGATATCTTTCAGTCACACTGTAACTGGGGAAGAGAATTAGAACCAAGTTCTACTATGTGTCTCTCTTTTTTTAATTCTACTATGTTTTTAAAATTCTACTATGAGGGGCAGAATCACTAGAAAATCTTAGCAGAAATGTCCCGATTTTACTTCTTTTATTGGTATTTTTCATAACACTTGTCTTTGGACTGAGAATATTTGCCAGAGAAACTTTACTCCCTGGAGCAGATATCCTGGTATTTTAGAACCAAGAGCTGTCTCATAATTTAGCAGACATGTATGCATTATCGAAAGCCCTGCAATTACGTCAGTCAAATAGCAGCTATCTATTTTTTTCTGATTGCTTTTTCATTTTAATTACTCCCGTTTCCTGTCTTGACCTTAATGTTTCAGAGAAAGGAAGGCATCCCACAGAAGAAAGAAAGAGAGTGATCTTTCATTGTGAACTACAAAGCTTCATAGGTCCTAATTTGGCCAGTGCTTTTGCTGCACAGCCTTGGAATGCTGTTTTGCAATTTCAAAAGTGATCACACTCAGCTTCCCAGAATTTTTTATGCATGGAGGATGCCACAGGAACAAGGACAGCCTTGTTAACAAGTTGCAATCTCTCAAAAACAAGATAGGATTCGGATATAAATCATCATTTCAACTCACAAAGCTATGTTCTCCACCCCA
The DNA here is from genome assembly GCF_002007445.2 of Ailuropoda melanoleuca. Lineage (NCBI taxonomy): Eukaryota > Metazoa > Chordata > Mammalia > Carnivora > Ursidae > Ailuropoda > Ailuropoda melanoleuca. The sequence continues at coordinate 115,460,626 of NC_048219.1, forward strand.
CTAAAGGACTTCATTTACATCTAAAATGGTTAATACGGATCTCCACTAGAACTCCTAAGTGGAGGAATGCAGCTGCCATGTGCTTAGTGACTCTGGGGTTAGGGAAGAATGACATCACCAAATTTAAGCATATTATCATGCTGACATAGAGGCACCTTGTTTTCTCTTCTGTGGATAGAACAAGGATTGTGTTCTGTGTCTTGTTTTTTTCCTCCCAAAGAATACCTTTTCCCCCCAACTTAGCAGCTGCAATATGAAGGGTTGAAAATGTCACTTCAACTAATGATGAATGATGCTTGACCTCTGGACGGGTTACTCTGAATTTTATGCAATGCTAAATTAATATGAAAGATCCCAACAAAGGACTTTGGCTGTTATGAATTGCTTCGAGGATAGAGTTGTGCAAAGCAGTCTGTAGCTTTAGGGCTTTTTGTTGTTGTATCCTTGGTGGTAGTGGGGGGGGGCTGGGTTCGTGTTCTATAAGCAAGGTGAAAGAGTGTGCTAAAACTTTAATGTTTTCTCTTGCGAGATTAATATCTTTTCATACTGGAAATATTGTCAGTAAGCAGAACCAGTTTGTGAAAAAAAACATTCTCAAAAGGGCAACTGGCCCACATGTCTTTGTTGTTTTTATTTGAATATAATTAATTATGTAAAGCAATAGTTAGTGGAAGATTAACAATTAGTAGATTCTGTCAAGTAGTCACACAGAAATTACTAACTAATTGAAGGACTGGTCCTCTATTGTGTCAGAAAGCAATGCTGAGTGTCATCCTTTTTATCTTTTTACTTTGTTGTTTTCACAGATACCCTTTTTCTAAGATGTATGTTTCACAGCAGACTAATAAATAAATAACCCTGGTTGTAATTTCATAACATGCAAAAGGGTTTGAAATAAAAACACCTGTTTTAATTAGCATTATGGTTTGTTCACTTTTAAAAAAGTGATAATCCTGGTGCAGTTAGCTGACATTTTTAAAGCTTTGAATTTCCATCTGTATCTTATATTATGATGTTTCAGGATTGTCATGAGTTAATTATGTTAACTTAGGAAGCATTGCTTGCATTCAGAATGAAAAAACTTCAGCTTGAATAGACAGAAAAGCAGATGCTATCTTTCTTGTCAATTGCTTTGTTGTGGGCTGCCTTGCAACTTTTCATGTATTTCTGGATCTAAAGGGAAGTGTAAATCTCTATTTATTTTAAGTTTAACATAAACTACACAATTTCAGTATTCTTCTGTTTTGGCTGTACGTGTCTTGTGTATCTTTACATGTGTAGCTTTCCTGCCCCCAAATTCCCCAAATCTACAAATTATCTCTTCTTTAATTCTTAATTTGTTTTGTTGTGTGTAGGCATTATGGAGATTAGAGCATAATAAAATATAAGAATAGGACAATTCTATATGGCTTGATTCTTTCTCCAGTTAATTTTTCTACCACCTTTCTGCTTTTGTACATCAACCTTTTAAATGGTACAAAAATACATGTAGCATCTGGGCACAACAAGGCATGTTAAGGATGGAGTAGGCACTCTAAGTAGGAATTTCCACGCTTTTGTGAGCTTAATGTTCCTTTAACATAGAGAGCAGCTGTGTTTATGTCAATAATTATACATTGAAATAAATGCATGTACATGTGTTTCTTTATGGGATTAAGGATGTTAGGGATGTCCTTATACAAAAGATTTTGTCCCCACCCATAAAGTTTCTACAAAATTCAAAACCAAGTTACACTATTTTGAGGTTCTGAAATATTTCTCTGGGCAATTGGACTTCCATGTTTCAAGTGACAGACTATTAGATTGGATTGATATGCTTGTTATTTTCTCCGCCCTTCCCCCCTGCCCCGCCCCCGTCTGTTCTCCACTCTTCACTATCCTGTTCAGTACCCAGGATCTGACCTGTACGCATCACATTGCCAAGGTCCCCTTGTAGAAAGGTTTCCAACTAGATTGGGCCAAAAGGAGGTATCTGCAAGAGAGCAGAGGGCAGGGGGACGTGATGCAAGAATGCCAGGATTGTCAATGCTTAATCCCCAAGTTAGTGTCAGAGGCAATAAATACTCAGCTTTCAAAGCAGAGTGAGATCAAGGAAAAGTGGATGGCTCTAGGCAAGATCTCTGGAGATGTGAAGGCCTCCTTTGGGCTTTAAGGAATTGGTAGGATGGGGTAGGAGGAAAAGGTCGATATTAAATTTGGTCAAGAATGAGCAAGAACCAAAGTAGAGAGGTTATGGTTTAAAATGCCTACTTGGGAATAGCAAGTATGCCAGTTTAAGGGAAACAGATGACCAGGGTCTTAGTGAAGTGGAAAGTTAAGATTAAATGGCAGGCTCTGCCATATAGTAGAGCCCCTGAATGAATGAAATAAGAAATTTTAGTCTTAGTTTTTTTTAAGATTTATTTATTTATTTTGGAGAGAGACAGAGTGCGTGAGCAGGCAGAGGGGCAGAGGGAGAGGGAGAGAATCTCAGGCAGACTCCCCAGTGAATGCAGAGCCCAATTAGGGGCTCCATCTCAGTACCCTGAGATCATGACCTGAACCTAAATCGAGTTCGATGCTTAACCGACTGAGTCATCCAGGTGCCCCAAGAAATCTTAGTCTTTAAAATACATGCAAAGGTGTGTTTGGTATATAAATAAATCTGCAAAATGTACGTATTGTGCAATTTCATTCAAGTGCCTTATCACACACTCAAATTAACCTATGGCTGTTCTATCACTAAAAATAGCTCTGTTCATTAAAGGAAATGTAACCTTTAGATTTTCAGAAAATAATGTTCCTAAAACCATGTTGTGTCTTTAACGAACATTCATCATTTAACACTGTCTTCCTAAATATTTTAGACTAAGATGGAGAGTTACAAATCTGACAGTTTATCTATACTTGACCAACCAAGTTTCCAATTTGATTGCAAACTATCAACTCGTTGTTTGCAGAGATACAACTACTGAACCGGGAAAACACCTCTCGTTCCTTGTGTTTCATTTCTCTCAACTTTTTATGTTTTGCCCTATAGAGTTTATGCCATAGTCTTTGTTATTAACCAGTAACACATCAAAGAGCATTGGGTTTGCATGAATAGGTGTTCTTCAGCACAGATGAACTGAATCACAAAGTGTGACTTATTCAGCATACTTTAAACTACTGCAACTCCTCTACAGACAAAACTGCAGTACAATATGCCTTGTCAAACATGCTGATTTGTATAGACGCTGATCACTGGAGATCAACTATTAACACAGGATTCCATGTTGTTGGTTGGGTCTTTCTTTTACATCATAGTCTGGAGCTGTGTATTTATAACCTTGTGTAAAAATAATTATATTCTCACTTCCAGGAGTGAATTTGAATGGCACTTTTTTCTTCTTGCTCTTTCTGTTTCTATATGGCCATTTTCCTCCCTTATTATTTTAGATAATCTTACAAAATTGCTTGTGAGTGAGGCAACAGTGTTAGAAACAGCTGTAGCATTAACTTCCTGTGTGAACTTGAGCAAATTATTTAAATTCTCTGGTCCTTAGATATTTACATGTTAAATATGGATACTACTACTTGGCTTGGTTGCTATGGAGGCTAAATAAGATCACGTGTTCAAAATGCCTATCATGGGGCGCCTGGGTGGCTCAGTGGGGTTAGTGTCTGCTTTTGGCTCAGGTCATGGAGTTCCAGGATTGAGCCCAGGGTCAGGCTCCCCTCTCCCCAAGTCAGGCTCCCTGCTCCCCCTCATTCTCTTGCTCTCTCTGTCTCTCTCAAATGAATAAATAAAATCTTAAAAAACAGAACAAAGTGTCTCTCACAGTGACTGGCACATGATAGGTTCATGGCTTTTGTCATCATTTTTGTTATTATTCAACTTTTACTTTTATCAGTTAATTCTCAAATTGACCTGTCCAATTTTTATCTCCCTTTACTAAGCTCCTATTCAAATATTCAGATATCTACCAGATATTGTCACGATTATGTTAATAGCATACCCAAACCAAACTCCCTAGCATCTTATTGCCAAGAACAGATTGAATGAATAAAAAAACCCAGCTACTCTTTCTCAGGTGTCTACTATAAGTCAACTGCATCAGCACATAAACATCCTTTCAGCTAGAAATAAGAGTTGTACTTGATTCTCTTTTCCTTTTACCACCACTACTTTTATTAAATTTCAAGGTCTCACATAGCTTCTTTTTTCATTTCTACCAACACTACTTAGTTCTGGCCTTCCTGATTCCCGATTCCTTGGACTATTACAATAGCTTCGTAACTAATTTGCATCTTCCTACTTTCTCACCTCTCAAATGTGTCATTATATTCCCAACTGACTCATCTCCATAAACTATAGTCTGAATGATGTTATTTCTCCATTCAACTTCTTGTCTAAAGGAGAACATTTAAACTTTGAATCTTTTAGCCTGGCAGTTAAGGCATTCCACCAACTTCCAAGCTGAGTTCTCACATTTCATAACCCACCTTCACACTACCCATCAAGAGACTACTTGCCAATAATCAAACTTTTACCCATATCGTCTCTGTTTGCTAGAATAGTGGCTCTCAGATGTTAGCATGGATCAGAATCACCTGAAAGACTTGTTAAATCACAGATGGCCAGCTGCACCCCAGAGATTCTGTTTCAGTAGGTCTGGAGTATAATGTGATACTTTGCATTTCTAATAATCTCCAATGTGATAGTGAAATGGCTAGTCCTGGGATCACATCTGTAGAATCCTCGCTTGCAACATCTTTTTTTCCCCCATCTCAGTCATCAACATTCTATGAATCCCTTGCTGTCATAACCTTGGAGAGAAATTTCCCCTGCAACCCCAGTCACAGTGAACCAGTCCATACTCCAGGATGGCAGAGTGACTAAGGTTTCAGGCTTGGAGCCTGATGGATTGGACTCTAGCTAAATACATGACTAAACTTGGACAAGTTGCTTAATCTCTGGACCTCCATTTCCCTATCACTAAAATTGAACTAATAATAGTTCCTAAAGCATATGTTGGTGTGAGGACAAAATGAATTAATACATGCAAACCAGGGAATAGTGCCAGGGAAGTGCTCAACTGTATCATGTTACCTAGTAGTTTATCTCTTTAATCTAACACTCCACTTAGCCACGTAATAATGTTTGGGGTTTGCAGACCTAAGTCCTTTTTTAGATACTAATTTCCCTGAAAATAGAGACCACATCCTCATGACTCCCAGAAACATAGCCTTGGGCTTAACACTTTACAGATAATGCAGTACAAAATAATTTTCAATTAAATCAAAATTGGGAAAAGTTTGCAAAGGGATCTTTAGTAAGTAAAACTCTTCTAAACAATAAACAAGTCTTCCATTTCTTTTTCCCTCATCATAAAGATGAAAAAAATGAGGTCAATTATTAATAATACATTGAAAGTAGGTTTGCTTTTTCCTTTGAATTTTCTAAACTCTATAATTAAAACAACTTCAAATTGAAAGATTGTAAAGAAGAAATTAATCTTATTGGTAAGTAAAAAAGCAAATCCCATGGTTGATGATAGATATGACCTGTTAGCAATAGTTACACCTTTATACTTTATTTTCTCACAATTAGCTTGTGGAGACCAGCATAATCCAATTAATTGTAATTCCCTTTTGTAGAGTCAGTAAAGTAGTGCATGATACTGAAACACCACTGAAGTCTTATCTCTGATCAGATAATCCAAACGGATTCTCATTTCCAACTACCGGCAGGTCTTTCTAAACTTTAGGAAAAAGAATATTTTGACTTCCCCAAACCTATGATGAACGTGATGCACAATAATTGGTCTCTGAACTTTAATCCTTTTTACATCCCTAACCGTCCCTTTTCTAGACTTCTTTCTGTGTCTCTTATTTCCTGCCTTCCTTTTAAATATTTTCTCCACAGTGAATATGCAGTATTTTCACACAAGGCAGCCTCTCAACGGATCTCCTTGCTCACGGTGCCTCTCGGACACACCACCTCTCACCCGTGTGCTCACTCTGATCCCTCCCACTCCCTCCTGCCAGACCACCTTTGGTAGAACGTCACAGTCCTGCTGCTGTCATCCAGCTGATTTCAATTGTAAGGTCCTCATGCTCTGGCCTGTGCCTTCCTTTCCATCCTCAGCAATCTGAGACATGGAACCTATACACCTATGCTCTCCAGCAACCTGTGGTTCCAGAAATGCATCGTATCCCTCAGTTCTTGGCATGACCGTCACTTTTCATGTTCTTTATATACCTCTTCCCACCCTCTCCCCCATCCTCCACCCCACTATTGTGCACATAGCTGCTCATAAACTAAGATAATTGTTATGTGAACCTGATCTAGGAAGGCTCCCTTGACCAAGTTCCAGGGCACACTAGATACTCATCTTCTGTGTTCCCATAGCCATCCACACTAAGTATGTAGTAACAGTTTCCATGTTTTATTGTAATGTTTTTTCTATTTGCCTGAATTTCCAACATACTGCAAGATCCTCAAGCTTAGAAAACAGGTCTTCATTATGTCTTGTTTCACCCCAGCGGCTACAACATGCCCAGCATAAAATTAGAGTTCAATGAATACTTGATAAAGGAATGAATGAGTGACTGAACAATCTACTTATATCTTTAGTACTGTTTTGAAAGAGAAAAATGAAGAAAGAGAACACAAAAATTGTGCTGTATATGTGGGTATGTCCATAGACCTACTGCTATCAGAATTATTGTTATACCATGAAATAGCCTTTACTGTCAAAGGAGCTTAAAATTGGACAATTTTATCCATAAGTAGTAAAAGGGAGCACACCAGGCATGAGGCACTAGGCTAAGCACTGAGGATGCAAAGATTTATGTGAACAAACCTGTTTGGAGGAGGGATACCAAAGAAAGTTTTTGATTAAGTTAGGAGAGTTAAAATATTTAGGGTGTGCCCGGACTGATGGGATTATCAGGGACAATTAGGAACATAGGAAGCTGGATCTGAAATGAAGCTGAATGTAGGCCACAGTTGAGATGAACAGTATAGACATCTGAGTAACACCAGGAAACATAAGCAGAGACCCGAGAGCTAGTGCCACAGATTTGTTTAGTGTCAGACAGGAAGAGAAGCAAGGAGCAGAGCACCTCATCGCAAAAGCCTCTGTCTTCCCATATCCATCACTCAAACTTCCTCTACTGACTTTGTGTGCACTGTAACGAGAGAATGTGTGTGGTGAGGTTAACCCAAGTACATCTCTGTTCTGTTTGCTAAGAGAGAAGTTCCTATGGGCCAGAACTTTCTGGGCCACTTGAAAAACGTGTCTCAGTACTAAACAGATCACTGAGTCCACAGCAAATGATGTCTTCCTATCTTTCTATAAGAGGAACTGTAGAAAACCCTCAGACTTGGGAGGGTTACATAGCTATCATCATCATGATCTTTATTAAAGAGGTACTTATTAAGCAACTAATCGAGCATTTCTTTGTATTGACGAAGCAAATAGAAAATTAAAAAGGGTATAGCTTCTTCCCTAAAGATACCACAATCTTAGCAATGGTGTTAAGGGGAACTTGAGAATTGTCAGGACTTCAGGAGATTATTATACCATTTCTGAAACATCTTGCAAACTTCATTTTGTCCTTAGAATTGCCTTTCTTCTCACGCTTCTTGTGCTTATCACAGCATTGACATCTAGTAGGTGTCTCATAAATTGTTTTATGAATGAATATGTTAATTAATTTGATCAATACTTCATTTGTTTGACTCTATACTATTAATTGCTGTAACTGATATAAATGGTGGAATTCCATTCATTCATTTATTTTTGGCATACCCACTTTTTTTTTATTTGACTTTGTTTCTATTTAGTATCTTATTTCATCAGAAAACAGTTACTGTTTTCTTTTACAATTTTTTAAATTTAAATTCAACTAATTAACATACAGTGTGTTATTACTTTCAGAGGTAGAGTTCAGTGATTCATCAGTCTTATTTGTATAATACCCAGTGCTCATTATATCATGTGCCCTCCTTAATGTCCATCACCCCATTACCCATCCTCACACCTACCTCCCCTCCAGCAACCTTCAGTTTATTTCCTATGATTAAGAGTCTCTTATGGTCTGTCTCCTTCTCTGATTTTGCCTTGCAGAAAATAATTATTGTTATTGGGGCTTATTTTCTTATTTGTAGTTATTATTGTTATATGTTTGTTAAACATTTAAATTTTCAAACTTTTTCACTTCATTTACCAAGATTTTTATGTGTATTTTTAGTCTAAGTCTCTATATCTCTCCTCATTTTATTCTTTATTTGATATTTTTTAAACTATAAAATTAAAGGCACAATTTATGGACATCTGAGGAGAGTGACAGGCAGTAATGAATACATGTTCCCAATGAATCATAGTCTTCAAATATTGTGATGGTAACCTAAATTGGTGCACTAGCTATGAGGGCAATTTGGCAACCTCTATCAATATCTTAGATATACACACAATCTTTGATCTAGAAACTCCAGGTCTAAGAATTTGTTCTGTTCACACAGTACATACTTATACTAGATATAAATGATCTAAGAACAAGATAACTTACACTAACACTATGCAAAATATTCAGCAATTGAAAACTGATCAAGTAAATTACTGTACATACATAAAATTAAATATGCAGCTTTAAAAAAAGAACAGGGAAGCTCTTTATGTCCTGATTTTGAATAATCTCTATGATATATTGTCAAGGGAAAAGAATCAAGATGCAGAACAGTACATAGATTATATTGCTATTTATGTTTTAAGTGGTGGTGGAGGGTAATATTGCTTGAGTATAGAAAATAGCTTTAAAAGGATACATAGGAAATTGATAATATGGGTTTTCTCTAGGGATGTCAACTGGCTAGCTAGGGATAGATTAGAAAGAGACTTCCACAGTATGTATTTTAAACTTTAAATTGTGTGAATGCATTTTCCATTTCAAAATAAATAAAAACTTTTAAAATAGCAATAAGCACCACACTCTTCATATTAAACAGTGTAGGTTTTCAAGTATGTTATCAAGTGTTTTGACAATTTTTATCAACTACTTTTTATAGCTCCTTTGTAATACAAGCACACAAATAGTTTGTGAACTATTTGTGTGAATTATGATTCTCCAAAGTTAAGGAAGAAAGGGACATAGGGTGATTTTTATGCTCCATATCTTTGAAAACTGGAGGCCCCTAGAGTCGGACAGACAGACTCTCTTTTGAGGTGGAAAAAAAAAGAAATCTCTAAAACTTTTCATTCACAAAAACAAAATAACCAGTTATTGATAATAGGTTCATTAAAGAATGTAAATCACTATTCTGGACTGAAAAGATTGCATAGATACACAATTAAGAAGATGGTGCTATTTGGTGGTTTCACAAAGAAACTGATGCATGGAGATCTAGGTATTCCATCCAAGCTTATGCAAGCGGTTGTAAAACTTAGAGATCTCCCAACTCTGATCTCATGTGCCTTTGAAGAATTCTGGCAGCTCTTGTGATACGAAATAGAAAATTTGTTTAACTATTCCCATGAATCAATTAGTCGGGATAATTTAGAGGGAAAATGATCCTCAATGATTGCCAAACATTCTCTTCGTTTTTGTTATCTTTAATTGATACCTTATCTAGGAATAAAATGGTTTCAAAGAATGAGAGTAGCTCTGTCTTAATCTACCAATTTTGTTTACCTTTTATTTCTGTTTTCCCCAATGAAATATTTCCAGACGGGAGACTTCTAAACTAGCAAAGAGCCCAGTCCTTCCTGCTAAATGATACCATTTCTAACCCCACAAACACCAACCACGTAGTAAAGGGAATAATAAAAGCTAGAAATCATATTAGATTCTGGAAACATTTGCCAAAGTCTGGCCGACCAAGAAGATAATGTCCAAATAAATTTTCTAATAACGTTATAACAAGCCTGCACTAAATCTTTTACATACATTACTTCATTTAATTCTCACACAAAATTAGGAAGGAAGCTGACAGTGAGGAAGCCAGCACTTTAAATAACATGGATGCATGTGCAGATACCTACAATAGAAATGTTATCTGTAGATGGGCATTTACAGATTTAGTAGTATTTATTTCCGAGATATCATTATGAGATATGTTTTGACCTGAACTTCTGCTTGATATTTACAAATGTAATATAACTTTGAGGGAACAAATAGCAATGGTATTGAAATTTAGAGCCGAGAATGAAGGAAACTCAAAAATGACTCTGTTGAAATGTAATCCTACGGATTCTCTACCCTTTGGAGTATGTAATGTATGAAATCATCCATGGAATTCAAACAAATTCAGAATCTGTTTGGAGAAGACAGTCAAATAAAATGAACCATTGTGTATGATGTCTGCACAGCACAAAAAGCCTTTGACTGAATGGAAATAGGAGCAGTGTTGGAAGCTCTGAGTATGAAAGGAATTAAAGAACTATATATTGGTACCATGAAATATATCCTTTTTTAAAAATGTGTGATCCTCACAAATAAAATCAATTCATTTTGTGGGTGGTGGTGGTGTTGTTAGACTCTGAACGGGGCTACCCCTCCTCAGATGCCGAGACAAAAAATATCTAAAAGCCTGGAGAGAAGCATAATGTCAATAACATCATTTTATAAGGTGGCATTATACATGGAGTTATGATGATGGGGAGATGTTTTATGGTATGCCATTATAAATTAAAAATGCACAAAGCAATGACACATTTGTTATACTTTCCATCTGTGGTGCTTGCTTCACAAGTTTCAGTTGTACCTATTTATTATGTTATTATTTACATTCAAATGAAATCTGAGGAAAAATAAAAATAAGACATTCTCATTGCTGACCCAGTTCCTGTGCTGGGTATAGTAGAAGGCTGTTTCGCTTGCTTCAAAGAGAGTAACTAAAGATATTTTATATTAGCCTGTGACATTATTTGCATACCTTGGGCTTCCGAAGTGATTTGCAAAGGAATATACACAACATGAAATACACAGAAAGCAAGCCAACGTGGCATGCCAAACCATCCCATTAAGAAATAAAAGCTTGTTTTTTTGGTCTTGTTTTCTTTGTTTTTAGTTTTAATATCTTTGAGAGTTTCTGGTTATTTCCTTGGTTCCTCCCTCTTTCTTACTAAGTTGGCCACACAAAACTATATTTTGTAGGCCAGGTGGCAAAACCGCCCAGATCCAACCATGTTCTCTTACCGTAAAGTAACCGTTTTTAAATGTAGGCCTGCTCATAGCTTCCTGGAAGTTACTATGCTAAATTGTAAGGACCAAATCTCCTTGGTTTTGGAATACAAAGTTTCATATTTAAAACCACTTTCCTCCTTCTTTGATAAATACAATGGCTATAGAAAGTTGATTAAGCTTGCATTGAGTATTTCCTGAGAACATTTTAAATGTTCCCTAGTATTTTGTGTCTGAGGTTATAACAGCAATGAAATATTTGCACTTTAGAAGTAGTAGCTGGAAAAAAGAATGAGTAAGAAAATGGCAATCATAATTTTATTCTCTGTCTAGAGGCCAAGATAGAGAGTACCCTGCATGTTTATAGAACAAATCATTTCAAATAGTTGGGTTGAGTCTAAAGAGGCAAGTTATTATCCAACTAATTCCAGCTTCAAACCCGTTCTCTGAATCTGGATAATTATTTTTTTCATCTGGAATAAAATAACAGCTTTCTGTTGTCTATTATATTTCATAAGTGTGGCATAACCCCTGTGTTAAGAAAATGTTTAGATATGATCCAAGAACATGGAATCTTTCTCTATGCAAGCTTTTGGTCATAATATTCATTTTTTAGGGCTGCCATAACAAAGTACCACAGACTGGGAGCTGGGTGGGATCAAACAACAGAAATTTTTTTGCTCATATTTAGGAAGGCAAGAAGTCCAGGATCAAGGTGTTGGCAGGGTTGCTTTCCTTTGAGGCCTCTCTCCTTGGCTTGTAGACGGCTGTCTTCTTCCTGTTTCTTCACGCTGTCTTCCCTCAGTACATGTCTGTGTCTAATCTTCTCTTTGAACAAGGACGTCAGTCATATGGGATTAAGGCCCACCCAATATGACCTCATTACCTTAATTCCCTCTTTAAAGGCCCCATCTCCAAATACAGTCACATGCTAAGGTACTGGGGGTTAGGACTTCAACATATGAATTGAGGGTGACACAATTCAGCCCAAACAGACACACTGCACATTTTTTCAGGTTATAGGTTTATTCTTGTAGTTTGTTCTTGCTTGTCTGCAAGGATCAGTAGGGTCTTATTCCAAGGAACAGACATAAGATGTAAAATGTCTACAACTTAGTCTATATTCACTTGAATAATATTTCTGAGCACCTGGTGGAAACTTCTCCTTTGAGGAATATAAAACAGCCTCAACAGTTTTGGCTTTGAAAAGCACACAATACAGCCCTGGTATGTAGTCTCTATTCCATCTATGTTTATTTAATACAAATTAAGTGAACTCACAAATTAACTGGCCATTTGGTCAAGTTTTCTAAAGTAATGTCCTCACCAAAGTCTCATGTTAGGCCCAAGTTACTCTAGGAAGGGGCTGGAGTGAGTGCAGTGTGGAAGGATGTTACTTTTGACACAGGGTTTACATCACTGTGTTTGAGAATTTGGAGGCTCTCTAATCTACTGGAAATCACACTGAACTGTCACTTTAAGGGGCCAACATAACAGGAAAGGTTGAGCTAGTTGAATGATTCAACCAACTTCCTTTTGATCCACTCCTTTAAGGGCTAAACTAAAAATCGGCTATGTCCTTACAGATAAAAGTGTGTCTTATCCACTTTAATAACTAATCTTCCAGTTTGATTTTATGGCCAAACATATTATTATTTTTCAGATCGGTAGTCCCTCTGGCATCTCTTTCATTCAGGCTCTGGCTTTCATGTACCCAGTAGGCCTTTCAGATAAGGTTTCTGAATGGTCATCTGCGCTGGAAGCAGGCCACATCCTTTATGAGAGTTTTACAATGTAATAGGTTCTTGTCACTATATTAATGAAATCAGAGCTCTTCTTCCCACATCCTGGGAGAGCTGGGTGTCTTTTCCTCTTTTTTTATTACAAAGGTTAAAGAAAGCTGGAAAGAAGCTTTAAAAGTGCCTGGAAAAAACAACAAGGTTAACATGCACTTCCTCAATACACAAAGGAGCACCTCTTCATTCATGTCACTGCTCACTTCTGTATAGTTCAAGTTATCTGCAGTCACATTCAATCAGCACAGTGAGTTTAGTTAAAATCAGAGAAGATATTGCAACTTCTGGTTTTACCAATCTATAGAGCAATATATGAGGCAAGTGGCGATTGAACTAATAAACATGCCTTTTTCCCAAGGAAATTACCAGGATCTGCCATCACTATCAAAGGTCCATCTTTCAATTCTCCACTTTTAAGAAGGATTGTTCATAGTAGTTATTATCTATTTTTTCTTTTGAATGTAAGTAGCTTGATATAAATGTTTTTACTTAAAATAAATAAAATACATAAAAGACCCTGAAAGAAAGGGCATTTCAAGATGGCCTTACTGAGGTACAACATGTAGATGTATGTCTTGGTGATCTCATAGAAGTCACATGGTGTTTGAATTCAAGAGCTTGACGTATCTGCAATTCTGTTTAAATGCTTTAAGCCAAAAACCATGATCAAAATGAATTCGAGAAAGCCTAATTCGAGGGCCAGGAGAAAGCACATTTATCGGAGTAAGGATTGAGAGATATCATGACTCAGCCAGTCTTCTTCCCAGTACTGGACCCCAGCATGTCAAGTTTCTATTGATGTCATGTGACACACTGCAGCACGCTTAGGTAAATCCCCTAAAACAACAGGATGGTCGATGCTGATTGCCTTAATCCTTGATGTATTTCGATTTTTTGGCCTTTATTCACCTTTGTCTTCATAGTAACACCTTGGATATATTTGTTTCCTTGTGCTTTCCAAATGTTTTTCAGATACATTTTCTCATTTGATAACAACAACTATCCTTCTAACTATCTTCATTTCACAAACAAGTAAGCAGATATATGGTGAATTAGTGGTGAATCCAGGCCTGGTGTTTTGTATAATCCCTTTCCCACTCTCTCATATGTCCTCTTCACCACATGCCCACATGACAGCTCGCTCCATGCCCTGCCCCTTTCCAAAGGAATGTAGTTCCTTTCTATTGCCAGTTTGCTTTATATCTGTTTATAGAAGAATCTGTTCCTCCTGTGAATGAGTAATTACAAAAGATAAGAGTCGGTTTACAGGGAAAAGCATAGCCTCAATTAAGACATTTAGGGATAAAATGTAAAAGTCACTATCTTGAAGTAATAGTCAGTCCACTACCCCCTTGCAATGACCACTTATTTGCCATCTCCCTTTCAGCTTCTGCCAGTCAAGATCAAGTCTGAACACAGTGGTTTTGAGGGGTGGGAGAGTTTGCTGGCTTCTTACTCTGGATTCATCACTTGTCAGCAATGGAAGAGTTACTTGATCTACCCATGCATCATTTTCCCTGTCTGTAAAATAAAGATGATGATAGCAATAACATGGCCCTCATGGTCTTATTGAGACAATTACTTCAGATAATGAATCTAAAATGCATAGCATAGTCCCCAGTATAGTGTAAGCACTATGGTTGGTTATTGTTTTTGTTGCAAAGCACCCTGGAATGTGGTCACATGGACTTTATTCTGTAAAAGGTTTTGATTTTGTCCATTATAATGACCAATTCTTAAGTTCTTAGTGAAGAAATCTCAGTATGAGTGTATCTAGTTTTCCAGTTCTCTGCCTACCTCAGGTAATGTTCAAAATCAATATTTATTGGGTAACTTCTATAGATTCTTACGATTCATTGTAGTGGTTCTCAGTTGGGGATAACTTTGCGCCACTGGGAGATAGTTGGCAATATCTGAGGATGTTTTATCATGACCACTGGGAAGTGTTACTGGTATCTAGTGGGTTAGGACCAGCAATGTTCCTACACATCCTAGTATGCACATCAAAGCCCCCACAACAAAGAATTATCTAGAGCCAAATGTTAACAGTGCTTTACCATTGAGAAACCCTACTTTATTGAAAAAAGGGAGAAGCGTCACCACCCCTAACAGATTAGTTAGAAAGTGTCTATCAAATAATACAAATGTGTTTATAATGATATCTGTTAAAACCAAGATACAATTATGGGCAGTTCATTTTGTATATGGACATAGCTGCATGTTTAGATAAGTCACAATGGCCTTGAAAAATATTCCTTAAAGCCCACCAGTTTACGAGTAATCTTAAACTTGGTTGGTTATGGAAAAACTTTATAAAAGAATAGATTTTATATTCCAAATATTCTTTCCACCTGCTTGCCATACTATTTATTCAAGCTACTTGTGGGGGGCTACACATTGTTCTGCTTTGTTCTTTTAAATGAAGACTGCGTAGTAGGAATGCTGTTTTAAATAACACAAGCCAATATTGATATTATATGTCATTTCAAGTGAGTATCATCAAATGGTATTTATTGATGGCAGATTTTCTTTTTCATGGATATTGAAATATCCCATTTTCACAATCACTTGAATTAACTGAGGTTTATTTGGGGGTGACAAATCAATGGTCAAGCAGTTGTTGTTGTTTTCTTGCTCCAGATAAAGCTGTTCTCTTTTTTACCTATTGAATACTTTCCTTTGGCAACCTTGAACCTGTGTACCAGAACGGCATTTTGTCTTGGACTTTTCTGATAAATATTTGGTAAAGATAGTTGTGTGTGTGAGAGCACATGTGTGCATGTGTGTGTGTGTGTGTGTGTTTAGGTTTCCACTTAAAGTTCAGTGCCAAAGCTACAGTACTTATACATTTTCTAAATGTGTTTTAAGCAATAAGTTGTACAACATTTTTAGAACATGTGTTAAGCTATTTCTCTAAGAATGAAGCTCTTAACAAAACATAAGCACTCTGCATGAGATCTTAGCAGCAAAGTGCTTAAAAGATAAAGTAAGAATTGGTACCATGGGAAGAACACCAGCTGTAGAGCGCACAGGTCCATTATGAGAAGTATGGTAGTGGGTAGGGAGAAAATGATTTAATCAGGAGTAAAACCAATTTTATTATAAGGGCACGCAGGGGGTGTGGCACCATAGTGAGAGGGACATTTCAAAATATCTGACAGATTTCAACAATGTGAAAACCCTGTTCTTTAAAGTGACAGTAAACCCCATCAGGTCTCCCTTTTTGATGCTATTGTTAACAGTTGACTGTTTAAAGCTGGCCTGCTAAGATGCTGTCGGCCTATTTCAATAGTACGTAGCCAAATAAAAGACTAATTGTTGAAATACAATCAATCAAAAATGATTGCAGGGCAGAGAGAAGGTCTCCTCTGCTGATTTTGTTGTGGATCATATTATTGTGTTATGACTGAGGTAAGAATGAAGACTGAAAGGGAAGAAGAAAATAGCCCATCTGAAATAAACAGATCTACCTTCTTTCCTTCTCTTTGCAAACGTCCTATTGAACAGGAACGTCACTTACCAGCCCTGGAAATAATAGTTCATTTAGAGAAAGAGATCTGATAAAGATTTCGGCTAAGATTTTAAAAAAACGTGAACACTATTAGCAAAGCAGCCCATGCAGAGATTCCCACAGTGACAATCCTCAGCTTTTCTCACATTTTTGGTGCAGATTCTCTTCTGGTTCATAAAACTGACACCAAGGGGGCATGTGAATGCGAACCCAAGACATTGGGAGAGAAACAAAATTCCAGTTGACCAAATAGCTGTTAAGTTCTGGCCAGGATACCAGGCTTTTCAGTTAACCACCTCCTCCCAGGTTGTTTAAAATGGTTAGCTTTAGTTTTTAGTCAGCCCAGAATTCAAGGTCTTTTTCACGTTGCATGCTTACAAAGACAAATACTACGGATCAGCAGCAATGCTTTTCTGTCTTGCTTCCTCTATGTAAAGATGTCCCTTTCAGACCCTGCTACATCCTCTTCTTGGGGGAGAATGATTCCAGACTTTCCTTTTGAGGGCTAGCAAGAAGAAAATAATTGTCCAGTGTGCCCTTATTTCTTCTAAAAACTTCATTTTGGCATTTATGTTCTTTAATATTTAAATGTCTCAACTCACTCAAGCTTCCCAAGCAAACATGTCTGTTGTTTCTAGGCGGAGTTGGTAAGCACTTGTGGTTTGTCTTTAGTGTGTTATCATTTTTGACAGCTTTGCATAGCCTCCGTAGGCCAACAGGGGTCTGTCTAATATTGTTGCTGGGCACATTTTCCTCGCTGAGATGAAAACTAAAAAAAAAAAAAAAAAAAAAAAAAAAGATATTTTTGAAGCAGTAAGAAGGAATTAATATCCTTTCTCACTCAGTATTCTATTCCTTGCTGACTTTATATTCAGCAAAAAAAAGCAAAAAAGTGTTACCCATTATTCCCTTGTACATAGCAAGGCTAACACATGTAAAGCAATAACTCATTTTCTATTGCCATGTTTAGCATATGTCTCCTGTTGGCTCAGCAAGGCCTTTAGGCCGGTCCCTTGAGCCGGCCATCATTGGCAACTCAGCCCCTCGGCCTCAAAACCAAATAGCTTTGAATCATGTTGAGCCGTGATGCTAATTTTCATACTGATGCATTATGGGAATAAATGTATCTGACACACTGTGTCAATGGCACTGTCTCTTTGTGTCTCGTTTTTTTTTTTTTTTTTTGTTAGCTGCATTCCTACAGATGGTATTCCATTGAAAATGTTCCCTTCCTACGGAAAAAGGGGAAAAAAAAAAAAAAAAACCATGCACAGCACCAAACCTCTAGGTGCAGAAGGCTGTTAACGGTTGCTGATGATAGTAGGCAAACATTAACATAATAATTAGTGTCTTGTAATTGTTTCATTAAAACCAGTTGTTCCATTTCTCCTCGTGTTTTCCCAGAAGAGAAGCTGAATTTGGACGACAGCCAGTGGGAGGACATCCACGTTGTCACCGGAGCACTGAAGATGTTTTTCCGGGAGCTGCCTGAGCCACTCTTCCCTTATAGTTTCTTTCAGCGGTTTGTGGAAGCGATCAGTAAGTAACCTCACAGACAGGAGCGCTTGGTGGGGTGACCTGGCAGCATGGAATTATTAAGTAAACAGGAAGAATGGCAAGAATAGCAATCGTGGAGATGATAATACCCCCAACGCTCCACAAGTTTCATTTTCGTTTTGTGTTTATGATGGCTTATTTTTATTTCTGGCCCTGCAGTGATATCTGAGTTTGGGTTTTGTTTTTAAAAAAAGAAGAGGGTAACCGACTTAGGTCAATTTTCAACGAAACCTCCTCAAATGAAAATAGCTTCTCCTGGAATCTCTTTTAAAGGGATCAGCTTTGGCATGCTCAATGCCTACCTTTAGAGTCTTGTAATTGGCAAGGAGTTTGAGTACGAAAGGGTCTTGAAAAAGAACTTAATGACATTCAGTACATTTCATAAAAGATGTGTTAAATCATCAACTCAGGCATCACCCTCTCGAGGCTTTCTCATCCTTCATCCACCAATACCAGTAAATAGTCAGCTACAATTTGCTTATGAACAGTGTAATATTAAATTAAGTAATGGTAGGCTTCTTTGGTTAAACTGGTGACTTTGTAGGAGGTTGAATTATATCACATACCAACACTCACTCCAGGAAGCTTCCTTTTCTATTGTTTTTGCATTCAGACTACACACACTTATGTAAAAATGAGTAATTAGTGAATGAATGAATGAATGAATGAAAATCTTTCCAAATGCAAGGAAACTTTTGCTATTGATGCTTAAGGAAGCAACCACTAGTACATCTAAATTTAGTATCTGAGGGTACACTACCTATAATTGTGATAGCTTTAAAAAGTTTCATGGTGAGCAAGTTGATTCAAGGAGGAGAAAGAAAGAAGAAAGAAAGGTAAAATTAAAAAGCTTGCAAGACTGGCAGGGGCTTAATTGAAGTCTAAATGAAAAAAATCTCCAAGAAAAAAAAAATGCTCTGCTTAGGAGGTTTGATATGGGTGGCTGTGTGCACAGCATTCCCATTAGTGGAAGTGGCGGTTTGGGGGCCCATGTTGAAGAATAGGCCCTCGATATGGCCCTTTATTCTGTTTCCCATTTCACAAGTCTTCATACTTCTTTAAAGTTCTGGCCACCAGAAGATATCAAGAGGGATATAGCAAAATTAATTTTGCCAAGGTCTTGCTCTTGTCTTCTCACAATTTCAGGTTTTGCTGTTGTCATTGTTGCTTTTGTTGACTGTAGTAGCAGGTGCTCTCATGATGGGTTTTGAGGTGAGGCTGGACCTCTCAACCCCTGTCATGACTTTGTATTTCATGAGCTTTCTGCTTCTCAAGGAGAACAGTGTTTTATGGTTTCCAGGCTCAACTTTTTAAAAAGAGGAATAAAGAAAATAATAAATAAGCCTGCGTATCCATAACAGTTTGTTCTGATGTTTGGTCTTGGAACATGGCTGGTGAGCATGGAAGATGATTTGCAATGTTAGCACAGTGTTCTGGTAGGAAGTTGGGGGACTTGCATTTCCGTACCTATTTCTGATGATGTGTATTTAAAGAAGTCATACAAATTTCACATCACGTCCTCCAGTCTTTTAGGTGAGGATTATGTTATTTGTAAACATACCTGTACATGTGCTGATTTGAGGACTGTGATATAGAAACCCATCATTTAATCTTCCTTAGTTCACTTGATTCTAAAGATAAAAGCAACCCACTCTCTCAGCTTGAGAGATAGGGGAAGCAGGCCCTCAGAACCCACGTGAGGGCATGTCCTTTGAATTTCTAAAAAGAGTAGGAGCATCTCTGCACTACCATAGACTCAACCCCCACTTAACAGAATTTCCAGAACAGTGGTGTAGTCAGAAGGGAACAAGGCAGAGTTGAAGGGGCAGCGTGCTATTGTGACGGATGGCTATTGCAAGAGTTTTCGGCAACACTGATAAAATGGGTTATGGCAAAAACAAAAAAGAGTGCTTAAGAAAGTCCTTTAAAAATGTAGGATACGGTACAGATGCTAACAGTGTTTCTTCAATTGAGCTATGTCTGAGAATGTAATATAAAAACAAGGAGGAAGTTTTTCGTTTATTGTTTAAGGCAAGGAGAATCAACTTAACCACCTTGCTTTACCTAACTCAAAACGGTACCTATTATTTCTTACTATATAAAATGGAAGGACTAACAAAGAGGGTTGTATGGTGGAGAAATATGTGACAATGTTGGACAGAGACGTAGGTCTACTAACCCATGTGTTTTTGGCAGAATCTTGAAGTCAGTTCTGGTGTTCTCAATGCAACGAATCTCAGCTCTGGGTGATAGTTCATATTCAAGTATCCTTAAGCAATGGGAGAATGGCCACCTCCTTTTTGGCAATGGTAAAACTATACCAGAGTTGGTATTTTTACCCCATTGTGTACCAATTGAGTAAAAAATCTTTCTACTATAAAAACATTTATATCCAGTCCCAAAAGGGTGATGAGTTTTATCGTAGCTCTCACTGACTCCTGTAAAATCTACACAGCGAGAAGTTCAATAGACCTGCCCATGAGTTCTTGGCCTTCTTTTGAAAAGGAACCAAGCAGGTAAAGGAAATTAATGGGGAAAATGTCCATACATGCTGGCTCTGGGCCTCTTAGCCATCCGATCTCTGCCCCTCACCCTGTGCTCTGTAACGTAGGACGGTTGACCCCAGCCAGCTACATCTCACAGGTGCCCCTGAGGGCTGGCTTCCTGCTGCCACAGCCAGCGCAGGGCCTGGCAGTAGAGAGCAGAGGGAGGGGGAGGGAAAAGGCCAGCTCATCTATTAGTTTATCCTCCACGCCCTCTCCCTTGCCCACCCACCTGGTTCAGGTAGTTTCTCTATGTGAGGCTCCATCTTTTCCATGGCTTCCGCTTTGACTGGAGAGGCCTGCTCGGGTTCCAGCTGCCATCCAGTGATGCCGACCCTGCTCGTTTTGCCCGTCCAGCCTGGTAGTAGCTTCCTTCAGGGGCTGGTTTCTCCATTACTTCACTCTTCCTTACTGGGCTCTCAGCTTCTTCATCACATGGGTAACCAGTTCCCTGCATCGAATTAATTCCCTCTGTTTGTGTAAATACTTGAAGTGGTTTCTACTCCTTGGTCAGACACTAGCAAAACTCCATGTCAGTCAATGTTACAGTTCATGTCGCTATAGCATTATGTCCCTTTCCTCTTTCATTACCCCCAATCCTAGGCTTAACATTTTTATTTGGGAGAGATTGAGAGATCTGTTATCCTTTCATGACAGAGTTTAAAAGAGAACAGACCAAAAGGAATTTTACTTCCAACTGGAATGCTTTGCCCTCTGAGGAGGAAATGTTATTTCATGTACAAGCAATTAATGACCACTTGTGCCATTGGAATTACTGTTAATTCTCATTATATGTTTGAAAGTCATTATTACATATTCTGAGAAAAAAGAACAGAAGGCATTTACTTTTTTAAATAGTTTCTTTTTGGACCAAATACAAACATTAATATGATAAGAACCTGTAATTGCCATGGTGATCCCCTGTCTGATAACACTCATTGGGGTAACAAAAACACCAGAGATTGCTTTATATTTCAGAATCCAAGTACTGCAGCTATTGATCTGAAATTCTATATTTGAGGTCAATGCAACTGGGTCACCACAGGTTATTTCGTGGGGATTTAACCCACTGACTGCAAGGACTTAATTCCCTGGAAATGACTTGTGCTGAAAGCAGTATTAGTACTGTAAATGTGAACTCAGGACAAAAGCACAGCTATCGAGTTTTATGATCTGTGATGCAATCTTGGGGCTAAAGTCCTGCAGGGGGTCTAGACACTTTCAGTATATCTAAATCCTAGGAAATGTACTAAGCTTACCTCTAGTCCTATCTTTTTCGTTCTGGTAACTCTCCATATCCAAAGAATGGAGACAAGTAATATCTTTTCTGATTTAATGTCTGCATTTTTCCCAAGTCCCTGAGATAGGGAAAGAGAGGAGAAAAACTTGTCATTTTTCACAATTACCTCACTTAACCCTCAAAATAACAAAGCAGGAGATATTAGAGAAGTAGAAAGATCCTGTGGAAAATAATTTCTAGTTTATAATGTTACTATGAGAATTAACTAGGATAGCATTTTCCTTATTCAATATTAGGGACTCAATAAATGACTTGAAAAAAATAAATTTTTCAGAGGAGTAAAATGAGTAATAAATATTTCCAAAGTTCATATGGCTCAAAAGATTAGATTTAGCATTCAATTCCAGACTCTAAAACATAAATACTTTCCATCATCATACATTGCCTTTGGGGGAATATTTAGAAGAAATCTTGCTCATAAGATAACAAGCTAGCTGTTGACAAATATCTGTCTGTTCTCTCTTCCTATGTAAGACCTATATGTCCTATGTAAATCCACAACCAATTTTTTCTTTCTTTTTTTTTAAACCAAGTTTAGAATTAAATTTAATGATCAGAAATTTTGATAATGGAGTTTTAGATTAGAAATAAGGTAGAACTTTCCAGGGATGGGCAATGCTTCAATATTTACTCCTCAACATTAAAAGCATCCATGCTTTAATGTTATCCTGTCTGAATATATTTTTAACCCTTTAACCTATTATTTTTATGACCAGTTGCTCACCCATTCCCTTTTGAAATGTATTTAGCTATACGCAATGCTATTTTCCTATTTCACATGAGTATTTCAAGCTTATGTTTTATTAGTATTCTTTTTTGCAGTTTTTCACTTGTATCGAATTACAACATGCAACAAGCCAAGACTGCTTCCAGGTGCTCAGCCAGGGATTTCTGTCCGTTTTCGGAGCAAGCACCACTGTTTTCCAGAGGACATGTGTATGAGTTTCCTATTGCTACCATAACATATTATCGCAAACTCGTTGGCCTAAAAATAACAGGAATTTCTTATCTGATAGTTCCGTAGGACAGACGTCTGACCCTGGTCTCATTGGGCTAAAAGCAAAGTGTCCACAGGTCGGCGTTCCTTTCTGGAGGCTCTAGGGGGGAATCCATTTCCTTGCCTCTTCGACATTTAGAGGCTGCCTGCATGCCTTAGCTAGTGGTCCCTGGCCTCTACCTACACAAGCAGCAATCACATTAAATCACATCACTTTGATCCTCCATTGACACATCCCCTTCTGACTCTCTCCTGCCTCCCTCTTCCACTTTTGAGGACCCTTGTGATTACATTGGACCCACCTGAATAATCCAGTATCATTTTCTCATCCCAAGGTCCTTATCCTCATCACATCTGGAAGATCTCTTTTGCTCTGTAAGGTAACATAGGCATAGGCTCCAGGAATTAAAGTGTAGACATCTTTGTGGAGCCCTTTTTCTGCTCACTACATACTTTTCCCTCTCCTAGCTTACATAGGTATGGCAGCAGCTCCCCTCCATGCCACAGAAGCTCTTAGTCTGGTAGTTTCCATCTGCCTTCTTCCAACTCTAAATGATCACAAGAGTCGAGATGACAGTGACACTGTTGTAGCTTGATAAGTAGATGAGAGGGGAGTAAAGAGAAATTACCTCATATAATACTTACAAGATGTGTTTTTTATCATTTGTAAGGGATAGGCTTAGAGAGTTGACTCAAGCCTGGATCAAAGCTCCTTTATTCAAGGACTGTCTGATAATCTCATTTTAGGCACCTTCACCTCAGCTCTTTAGGGCTCTCACTAGAACATGTGAGTTTGCATTTGTTGATTTATTCTATTCTGAGTTTCCAAAGTTGCCTCTGTATGCAAAAATAATGGCATTTCCTTCCACCCCTGAGCAATGTGCTGTATGTTTACCCTCATGGGATAGCAACCGATGCTAATTACTCGATCAAAATGACCTTTTGGTTCCAATGTCAGTTCCTTTGTCATCTTTTCCAGTCTTCTGAAGTAAATATTTTGTATATATAAAAACATTATATATTACTTATTTTTAATATGTAGCATTTATATTTATATGTTATTATATATAAAATGGTTGTTTTATATATCATGCTTATTTTATGTATATGCATATACATATATAGGTACATAAGTATATAACACTTAGAGATGAGGCAAGCCTGTGACAAAATGAAACAATGATGATGTTCAATGCACGTCTTCAATTTAAAAGCTGTAGTCACACATGCATTTAAAGACAATATATTTTTTAATGTCCAGTGTTTGTAAATACTGATTAATTAAGCAATAAAATAAATTGTGAGAAATGGTATCCATAAGACTGGCTGAACACCATTAAAATGCAGGCTGTTAGTCATCAAAGATAGAGCATATCCCATGCGAGTCCTTAAATACGACTCATAGTCCTGTGTTTCTATCAGTCACATTAGCCTCATATAAAAATGATTTAAATTAAAGCCATTGCCCTATGGCAGAAAGTATCTACTGCATGTTCGAATTTTTTTTTCTTCTCCCTCTATGGTCATCATGCCATTTTACCTTTAAAGTATGCCTTCAATAAGTAATTGGGGAAAAAAGCCAGTCAAGTATATTTGCAAATATTTTCTTTACTCTTGACTTTATCTCGCCCTTTGGTCAAACTATTTCTGATGCATCATCAACTCTGTGATGACACTCTTTGGGAGAAAAGAAACAGAGCTTGCAAGGCACTTGACTACAAACAGTTGCTAAACATTGAATGCAAGATAGTGACAAATCGCCTTAAAACTGTAGAAAGTAAAAAGCAGGGTTTAAAGGGTCACCCCAAAGAAACCAGAGATGTAAAAATAATGGAGTATAAAAATACCCTCTACAGCACCATTTCAAGGAAATTTGAAATTAAAATAAAGGTAGATTTTATAAGTAGTCCTCTTCCACTAACATTTCCACTGCAAGCTAACATTCTCACAGACTTGGTGGGGGTTTTTGTTGTGGTTGGTTTTTAATCAGTGTGTGTGTGTGTGTGTGTGTGTGTGTGTGTGTTCTAGCAAACTAGAAGTTTTATGGCTGATGCCTAGCTTGTCTCTTAACTCATTCTAATTATATTCATAATTAAATTGTAAAAAAATAGTTGACTAGAGCCAAATGGCTTGCACAGGTGTCTTTTTGTAGGAATGGTTTAGTGCTAGATAATAAACAACTGGACCTCCATCGACTTAATTTGGCTTAATGAAAAGTCCTTTATAAGTAAAACTAGAAGGTGATTCAGAACTCAAATTGGGCCTTGACTCGAAAATTAATTGAGTGGTAAGATATCAGCTCCATTAGAAAATGTGGTGCTTGCCTTTTTGCTTTTCCTTAAAACTTTCCTTTTACTCGTGCTTCTTTCTTCCATATCCTTAAGAGGTCACTTGCAAAGCATTAAACTTTTCAAACTGAGCAAGAAGCCAGTCAGCCTTCACGAGTCAGCTTCCTAAGCATCCCAGCTCCAACCAAATAGGCATGCTTTGAAAAAATATATAACAAAATGCAGAATTTCTCCTCAATATCTTAGTGTAAAAGTTACCTTAAGCCATTCCTTTAATGGTAGATTTAAGTGACTGGGTTTCATTGCCTGTTAGCAGGTTCACTGCATCAATAGATGTTAATGAAATTGAGAGTTTGTGGCCTTTTATTCTATACTGAGGCTCCTGCCTCATTTCACACTCTTGGGTTGAAACCACATTGTGATCACCACTGAGGGGTCTTCCAAAAAACTGTCTGCCCACCCACCACCCACTCTGACTCTGGCCACAGCTCCAGAAAGAGAATGGCTGCCTCTAATTCTCCAGTAAGTTGTTGGGTGTTTTTCTTGTTTTGTTTTGTTCTCTCTCTCTCAATACAGTATCATTCTGGTAATAGAAGTTTAATAATGCCACTGGCTGACCATTTCATTTCGAAGAGCCACGTTCTTTGCAAGATCTTCAAATCCCTACATGTCTGGTCGCTCACAAGTTCTTAGACTTCATTATTTACTGTTCTTGCCTTGCCCGTCTCATTCAAGCTCATTGGTGACCTGGCTCTTCTTTGAACACCCCCAGTGCTTTGAGGGTCTTTGCTCGATTCCTCTACCAGTGGCACATCCCCAGATTGCCACTCATGTGTTAACTTCTCAGGGAGGTCTACTCTCATCAACTAAGCTAAAGTTTCTATCTGCACGACACATATACCACCACATTATTCAAATGCTGACCCCACTGTTTACTACCTGTAAGGCCACTTGAGCAAGTTCTTAACCTCCACACCTCAATTTCCACATCTATAAAATGGATGTAAAAATAGTATCTCCCTTATGGGGCTTGAAAGAATTTAATGGAATGCTAACCATGGCAAAGCATTTACTTACAGATTTCCTGGCATGTGGTATTCACTGAATGTTAGCTAGTCTTATTAAAATAGAGCACAATCAGACTATTCTTTTTTTTTAAAGATTTTATTTATTTATTAGACAGAGATAGAGACAGCCAGCGAGAGAGGGAACACAAGCAGGGGGAGTGGGAGAGGAAGAAGCAGGCTCGCAGCAGAGGAGCCTGACATGGGGCTCGATCCCATAACCCCGGGATCACGCCCTGAGCCGAAGGCAGACACTTAACCGCTGTGCCACCCAGGTGCCCCACAATCAGACTATTCTTAAGACCACACTCTCAATCGACTTTTCTGTCCATTCCCACATCTTTCCACACCCCTGGGAAAGCTGTCTTACGTGACACGTATTACCATCTTAATTCTGCTTTATTGTTTGTTTCCAGAATTCCAAAGAGTACCAAACTTGTTTAAGATAATATTACAAGATATTGTCTTGCTTCACAATCCAGGGACTTCCACTTTCTGTATCTCATGACATCTGTTATTTGTTCTACCAACAATTCCCAGACCCAACCCTGTGTGATTCATCCGAAGTCTGTCACTTTGTTATAGGACGTACATCCTAATCGTAACCTAGAGGCCAATCTGCTTTTCCAACCTGACACTGCCTTGCTTCTGTTAAGTGTTAGTAAATCTGTGACATTCACAGTGGCACCAGAAGAGACAACTCCAAAGTAAAGCCTTCTCCCAGTTGGGAAATGAGCTGCCTAGTAGTGTAGGGTTTCAGCCTTTGTCCTTTAGTTCTCCACCTCTTTGTCCATAAAATAATTGTTTTCAAATAACTTGTAGGACTATGGCAGGCTCCTTGAGATGTGGTGTTTTTTCACTTGGCTCACTCTGCCTTGTTGTGGAGAGTTAAGCTATGGACATGCTGCCTGCTGGAGTACTCTAGCTGCCTGGGGGGTTCTGCTCACGTTGGAACTGCAGAATCCAGACTCTCCTAGCTGAGAACTGCCGTGTCGTTGGGAGAATGGAATTTTCCCCTAACGATTGACTTATGTACTGTCCACCTGCACTTTGGGAAACAGACACATGGCAAGTGGGTACCCTTTGATGGAAAAGAAGTCGCTGTTCTGTTTTTAAAAGTAAAAGTAATATGCTCAGAAGACAAAAGCAAAAGTAGATTTTTAAAAATCCATGAACTGTAAAAAAGTTATATGGGATAATTATGAGAGTTTCCTCCTTTTGTTGACTTGTAGTCTTCCATTTAAATGTGCAGTCCCCATCACCATTTTATTTTATGCAACATCTTTATTATTGCATAAAATTGGAAATTCCAAAAGGTCAAATGCCTGCAGCCCTGAGGCCCTGATTATTGTTTAACCAGTCAGCTCCTGGCCCCTTTCTCTTTCCTTCTCACTTTGAGTGTCCAGCCGGTGAAAAGTTGACTCTCTGAGATCTCAAGTCCATTCCTCTGCCAAGTAAGGGATGGGCAGACCTAATTATTGCCATCTGTCCTGCTGGTGGAGAGTGGATACCATCTTACCAACAGATGAAAACAATGATTTTTGGAGCTCTTCCTCCAAGTCCCTACCTAAGCACAATGGTAAAACTGTTCTTTGACGCTTTTTGTGCGTTATTCTCTGAATATCTAATTGGCACTTAAGAAGAAAACTATTACTTCATTCAGAATTTTTTTGGAAATTTCTATTTGTGCTCTGTTATAAAAATGTTTTAGGGAAAAAAAATGGAATGATCTTGAGCAAATACTAAACAGAGAAAGACCTCAGAAACCCCTGTCTGTTATGTTTGAATTTGTAAATGCTCAGTGCTTCTGAGAGCACTGAATGAATATGCAGCAGTGTTAGCTGAGCAGAAGATCCAAAACCCTCCACAAAGTGGAAAGACAGAGTAGCTAGAGCAAAACTCACATTGGTTGATGTCAGAATACCAACAGTCTCTTTCTCTAATAGTCCCTTAATATTTGAGAAGACCTAAAGCCTAAACTGCAACCCCTGTTCAGTGTTCACCTTCCTTTCTCTGTTCTTTCAATAATTCTCAGGAATTAATGTTTCCAGCCCTTCATCAGTCAGATCACCCTCGTCTAAGTGTGGTCCTCTAAAGTTTAGAAATTTTCTTGGTGAGCTTAGGCTGCCATAACAAAATACCATAGACTAAGTGGCTTAAACAACAGAAATTGATTTCTCACAGTTCTGGAGACTGGAAGTCTGAGACCGGGGAACCAGCACTGGGTCCTGGTGAAAGCCTTCTTTGTGGCTTGCAGAGAGCTGCCTTCCCACTGTGTGCTCACATGGTGGAGAGAGAGCAAGCTCTGGGCTCTTCCAGTTCTTATAAAGACACTAATTCCATCATGGGGTGCTACCCTCATGACCTCATCTCAACCTAATTGTCTCCAAAGGGCCCGACCTCCAAATATCATCACACTGGGAGTTAGGGCCTCAATATATTCATTTTGGGGGTGGGGGAGACAAAAACCTTTAGTCCATTACATAAATCAGACTTCAGTGAAGTGTTTTAAATGTGTAACTTTATCAGTGCAGGATAAACTTCCCTCCCTTATTCTGGCAATAGCTTTCTATTATGACAACACAAAATTTAATTAGCTCTTTATTAATGTTATTTAATTATATTGTTGGAATCTGAAATTAAGTTTCAAGTCCCAGGTGTCACTTTTACCCATTTCTCTCTCCTCTGAAGTTTGTGCCTTTTTAAACTTCCACGCAGAACTGTGCTTGCGACTCTGGACCACTGTGCTCTTCTCCTCATGATTCCAGCACAGGGGAATTTTGTTTTACATTTTACCTTTTTCATGTGCACAGAACTTAGCTCACCTGAGTCACATAACAACTGCCACTGGGACCAACACCTAAGTGTTTAATTACAAATGCTTCAGTCTTATCATTCAGGCTTCCTCTCAGCATTCTGACATTTGCAGATCTGAACAATCTAGGCACATCCAGGCCCTCCAATACATTTCAAGACCATGTAGCACAGTCTGGAAGGCCATTTGAGACAATGGAGAATTTAGAGATAATTTACAACATTTGGGGAAGAACCTCAAAGACTGCGCCAGTAGGAAGAATTGTAGAGAGGGGCATTCCAAATTTACAAAGCAGAATTCTGTAGATGTTAGACAATTTTAGAATTAATTTGAATCACAAATGTGGTAAACTAATAGAGTTGTGTTAGTATATAGATAAACCCCTCATTGCTTATTTGAAAAAGGATCCTGTCCCGACTCCCGACCATACGATCTAAAACAAAAGGGACACAATTTTTTATTGCTTTTTGTATCCACGGCAACATTTCAGGTGCTCATTTCTTATGCCTGGGTCACTGGGAAAACTTTTAAATATAAAACTACACCAAAGTATAATTCAAACACGCTTAACAGATGGAGAAGGAAATGCTTAAAGTGTGTGTAGAAACAAGGCTCTATGTCCTCACTACCTTTTCTAGCAAGTGAATTAAGAAATAACATCATAAGATTTTTCATAACTTTCATCTTAGGTGTTATTTAATTGAAAGGCAGGACTACTGCAAACCTTTGCCTTGCTTCCCATGTCAGGTGCTAGAAATGTATTTTCATTTTTGAGTCTATAAACTAAATTCATTATTTCAACCCATCATATTCATAATGGAAAAAGCCCAACTATAGCTAAAAGTTGATACTGTGTCTACTCACCCTCAGTGATATTCCTCTTGTTAAAAAATGTTGAACATCTTTGTTGTACCAGAGAAAATATACAGAAAGGTACACAGACCATGGGAGTATTAGTAATTGGGATATTTTTTATAGCAGTGATTTTCCAGGCTTGTATGTTTGTAAATCTTTTCTCTGATGATTTATTGTAAATTATTTCTGTTGAATTTTTAAGTATGACACTGATTAAAGCTGTCTCACATCTAGGTACAGAAGAATACAATGCAGTTCTTCATCCCTTAGTCTGACCTAAGCATCTCTGGGGTGGGAGCCGTGTCTAACTCATCTCTGTAGCGCCAGCTCCAGATGAATATAAAAACATAAGGTGCTTTGCGGCAGTTGTTTCATATAATTCCACTTTTAACAACCCATGGTAATGAGCAGCAGCGGACTGCTGACATAGGGGGTGGGAAAGGTTGTTGGTGAATAGGTGAATAAGATAGGTGGAAACTGCTTAATTTAACCAACCCATTTTGCTGGTAGTAAATATAAGGATTAACCGCTTACAGTTCTTCAAATATTCTTATCTGTCTTTTAAGCTCTGTTGTACAGCTCCCTTCAGAAGAATATGCCAACTCTAGTCTTCCTATTTTCTTTATGTCAAAGTACTATTGCTACATAATTTACAGATAATTCATCTTGGTGGTTAAAAAGTTTATGAGACAAGTAGGGGAAAATTAAATGAGCAATAAAATATCTTGATCGGGCTAGTGAACTTTTGCAGTCTTCAAAGGGTTACCTGGACTTCTGCTCAGACAACTTGCCAGACTTAAATGCAGAGCAATGGTGGAGAGAACAGTGAAACTGTACTATAAAAATAAATTACTGTCATGAATATTAAGCAACAAGAATATAATAAACATGACTGTTTGCATGATTCTGATTTATTGGTACTGATATGTGTATAAATTATGACACTAAGTGTTTATTCTAGTTGTTTTAGAATATGGGCCAAACAAAGCTGGGTGGACACTTCCCGCAGACCTTTCCATCTGCCACCAAATTCCTAATTCTCTGCTCCTGTTGCTGTGTTTCTTATATCGGTGGCATCGGGACCGTGTGTGAGCAGCCATTCCCTTTAGTTTACTTTGCAGACTGAAGTAGATTGCCTTTCCAGGATCTGGTATTACAACTACCATCATGAAGTTTCCATTCTCTCACGGTGGAATAACTCCAGCTGCAAAGTGTCCTGAAGGCCGTTCCTCCTTGCTCTGTTAAACAGTGCTCACTTTTGACACGAGAGGGTTCATTACTTTATTTATAAACCTTTTGGCCCCAGATTTGGGATTTCCCAATGCTGAGCAGCACTGCATTTTGCATCCTTGCTTAGCAGTGGGTGTTCTGGATCACTAGTGCTGAGATTTAAAGACAGAGAGAGAGAGAAAGAGAGAGAGACACTCTGTGTATCCATGGAAAATCTGGAGGTATCTACTGCCATCAGATAACACACACGTAGCACAATGTTGGTCTTGCTTATATTCACAAGTAGAAGTTATTAAGATTTGCCATCAGTTTTAATTGGCACAATTTGGAACCAGATATTTGTTAAACAGATGGCCAGGATAAGGTATCGCACAAGAAAATAGCATTCTCCTGCTTTAGGTTTTTAGCTTTTATGTTACATCTCTTCAAAGCTTACTTCTCTTTTCTCTAACATTGGTGACAACCTGCAAGAAAGATAGACAAAAATTTAATAACCTTAACGAGAGCTGCAATGTCCACGCTGTGAGGTATGCTATGTGGGTGTGAGCTGACGATACCTCTAAAGAACTACTGATAGAAAAACACCTGGCTATAGAGGAAATGCCTGCTCAAGGTCATGATGAGGCAAGAATTGTTGGCTACTTAGAAGTGGAACTCCCACAACATTCTTGGAGGACATTTTAGCCGTATGTATCAAAAGGCTTGAAAATGTGTACCCTTTGTATTGGCTATCACACATCTACAGATTTACCTTAAGGAATTTTCACAGATATGTACAAGACTGTGTACAAACTTGCTTTCCAAAATCTTATTTATAATGGTGAAAAATGTAAAACTAACATATGTCCAAACTTAGGGAAGGTTTAACTATAGCACATTCATATAATGAATTATTACACAGTTGTTAAATTGTGTTGTAGGAAACATCATTTCTCCAAGTAAAATGCCAATAAATATTAAAAGAGAACATAAGTGTGTACAGTATGGACCTGTCTTTAAATGTGTATGTAAATATTTGTAAGTAGACAAAAGACTAAAAGTCTTCCCAAATATTAACAGACCTTATCCGTGAATGCTTATATAGCCATTGGGTTTTGTCCTCTTTTGATTTACTCTTCAAATTTCTGCACTAAGGATGAGTACCTTTGTAATGGAGAAAAAATAAAACAAAATAAAACAAAAGTGTAAGAGGGTGAGCTGACATTGTCGTAAGACATCTGAGAATCAGTTACTCTAGGGGATCCTAAATGCGGTTTCTACCCAAATCACCTTCATGGAAACAGATTCCTAGACCAACTCACAGATTTTGATTCATTGTGCCTGGAACGGAGCTCAGAAGTTTTCACAGAAACAAAATCCTGGGTTATTCTGATGTGTGGTCAGTCTTGGGAACCAGTGATTTTAGTCCTCTCTCCTCCAGAAAGCTAAATAAGAGAACAGAAAGCATTTCCTTCTGGTAGTATGCTGACATTACAGCATCTAACCTCAAGCCAAGATGTACGTTCCTCGAGGGGGACACTGAAGAGGTAAATTCCCTGAACTGGAGAGGAATATGCAACCACGTGATCTGGTGGCACAGTAAGCGATGAAGACAACCACTGCCCTACAGAAGGGAGTGATAAAAATGCAGTGGTTGGAATGGTTTCGCTAAAGATGCATTCAGTGTATGTGGAGTTTGAAGGGCCAGCCAGGGAAAGAACATAGCAATGGCACTAGCCCATATACGAGGGTGCTGTTTCAGGGTGAGTGAAGAATCCGAGTAGAATACAGTAAATACTTGTGAGGTCACAGCAGAAGATAAGGGGAGGACATACGGTAAGCCAGCATTGTAAATCCCATGAAGGCTGAGGCTGGTAACTGTCGTATTTCATCCTGCTTACTCCTGCCTAACACAGTACCTTTCTCAGAAACACTACTCACTAAATATTTGGCCAGTGAATTAACTAACTAATTGCAGAGAATTCAATATTACAGAAGGATTTAAAATTTAATCTACAGCAATGAAAACCCCTTTAAATACTTTTGAGGAAAGTAGTGAAAAAACAGAAAATGATGTTTTAGAGAAATTTTTTTGGTGATCAATTGGCAAGATGTGTTAAAGAGAAGAGATTGGAGGCAGAAAACTCTGTTGTGTTGTCCTGGTATTACACTCAGCTACCAATCAAGTGTGACCTTGGGCAAGTGTCCTATCCACTTGAGGACCCAGTTTTTTCTCTCTGTAAAGTGATTTTAAATGATACTATATCAAAATTCTGAAATTGAGATCTATGGATATGCAAGAGACTTATGATCCATTGCCCAAAGGATCAGCTAAATTTATGTGTTTTTTTGCCTGTGTATTTTCTGGAGTAAAAGTCTCAGAAGATTTTCAGAAAAAAAAAAAAAAAACAACCTAAAGAGTTATAGAATAAGTCCTACTCAAAGGATGGTCTGCAGACTGTCAGCATCAGACTCACTTGGGATCTTACTAAACATAAAAATTCTGAGGTCCCATTCCAGATTTTCTAAAAAAACAGTCTCTAGGGAGGAGCCCAGGAATCTGTTTTTATAAGCCTTCCAGTTTCTTTGTATGCACGCAAAAGTTTAAGAAGCAACTGGTAACTAGATGCTGCTCACCAGCTTAAAACTCTCTATTTTGTAAAGAAAAAGAAAAAAAAAGAAAAGAAAAGAAGGAATATATAAGAAAGATTACCAAAAATAAATGAATAGAAGTTGCAAGGATTTAATGACAACTTGGATATACAATCAGAGTCAGGTTTTCAAGCTAGAAACGCAGAAGCCATGATAATGGGTTGTTTTGTGTACAGTAGAAGGCTGGACCAAACACAACTCATCAATGAATTGGTTTTTCTTCCTGATACTGTTCTTGTAGACATAGGATCAAGACAGTTCAATGTACCTTTGTGCTTGGAGAAAGTCTTCCAGGATCACTCAACTGAATATGGCTACTGAAACACTGAAGAGCTGATCAGAAGTTGAGAGTGATCAGAATGAAAATTTTGGCAAAATCAAAGATATCATGAGATATATTGATTGTGTGTGTATAGGGGAAAAAAAAGAAAAGCCTAAAATTGGGATTCCTGCATGTAAAAAGAGTAATAAGATTTGATAAATATGTATAATACAAAATGCCTATTCATAGATGAGACTGATTTGAATTTTCTATGGAGCACTGAGAAATGACCAAAAAATGATAAATGAGACCAGCAAAATTGAACCTTGGCTAAATTTGACATAAGCTTTCTAGTTCTACAAGCCAAAAGGTATCTTTATTTTTTTTTAAAGATTTTTATTTATTTATTCGACAGAGATAGAGACAGCCAGCGAGAGAGGGAACACAAGCAGGGGGAGTGGGAGAGGAAGAAGCAGGCTCATGGCGAAGGAGCCTGATGTGGGGCTCGATCCCATAACGTCGGGATCAAGCCCTGAGCCGAAGGCAGACGCTTAACCACTGTGCCACCCAGGCGCCCCCAAAAGGTATCTTTACAGTAATTGAAACCAACTCTTGATTCAAGAAAGAGAAAAGATATGCAGATTGAAAAGAACTTCTAACTCTGAGTCTACACTATCATTAAGTGTACTTAGATTTGTACCATATAATTATTATGATTGTAGCAATTAATCAATCAACTGATTAACATGTAGGGTCAGCAGGATCCAGTGATCTTATCTTGAAGCTTGAATTAATTAATTATACTTTCTTCAACATTATTATTTTCTATTTGTGTACCCGGTTTGTGCAAGTTGTTCCTATTGACAAAATGTGATTTAGTCTCTCTACTTATCACAGCAGGTGTGGGCACTCACTGAGGTACTTTTGATGATATAAAGTCAAAATTATAGAGAAATTGAAATATTTTCAGTACTTCCTCGAGTAATTGCTTTGTTATTTTTATCATCAAATGTTTTATATAAATTATACAAATTAATAAGATTATTTCTAATGATTTTTAACATAAGACCAAAGGACTTTTGTCTGTCAGAATAAGTCAAATCCAACCACACTATTGTATATAGTATAATAATTATACTATTTAGACAACTCAGCTTATAGTATAAGAAATATCCAAGCCCCCACCTTGCAAACATGTTTTTTAAAAAAATATTTTAGACATATTTTCAAATATATTCTCTCTTTTGCTAATGTTTTGTGAAATGTTTAAAGCCTTACTATTCCCATTTGTTACACCAGGACACAAACTAAAACACATTTGAAGTGGTTTGTCCAGATTGCTTAGAAAAGAACTGGAATAGAATGACTTTCTCACCAAATATGTATGGAATGACTTCTTAAACAGGCACTCTGTTGAAAGTTAGAGACAGTAGGATGAAAAGGACACGGTGCCACTTTCATGGAAGTCACTATCCAGCAGGTGAACCAGACACATGGTGAGACATTTCCAAGTGCAACACCAAGACAAAGATGTGAAAGGCCATGGAAGTGCGAAGGTATTCTCTTCCACTGCTCATGGGGTTTCAAGATGACACTCTTGATGGACTCGCTCCATATAAAAGAAGGTGGAACACTAAAGAAGTAAATACTTTGTGATATAAGACCTGTTGCATATGTTATAGTTGGCTTTTTTTTTTCCTTTTTACTAGAAGCCACTTATTAGCAGGGCCCGTCTCAGTTGGAGGCTCTGCCTTTTTGCTTACAGACTGTCTGACGCCTTTATAAAGTGGGCCACTGCATTGTTGATTACTGCTCACCAGGGTGGTCCATGAGCCGTGAGCCGCTGTTTTCTGCCATCCCACAGTGAGACAGCATCTTCTGAAGTTCTGGTCTCATATGTCCTTAGAGAATGGTTTTGTTTCCTAGGAAGCTTAAGTCTGGATGATTTACATGTAACATTTTAAACTCCTGTTGTGTAATGCCTGGACGAAGACTTATATGCACTGAAAAGAGTTTTTCAGGTCTGTGTGTAGCATTAAATTATGTATCATGTCGTCTACCGTCACTTATCCACACGGCTGGAGAAACGGTGTTCATGTGATGCCCAGTAACAAGGATCGGAAAATCCTACATTCAACTGCAGAATAACTCCATGCACAAAGATTCTCTGGCTACTTCCTACATTCTCATAATCAAATGATTAAGTGTTTTGTCAACCCAAATTAGGTGTGTTTAATTTTGACTTTAAAAAAAAAAAGAGAGAGGCAATTGGGATAAGAGGCAAAATGGTCAGTTTCCTTCTGCCCAATTTGAGTTCTTTTTCTCCCATTTACTCTTGCTTTTTTCCAAGCGAAACAGTACATTTCCTGGATGTGAGAATTTGTCAAATGATGACACAAAAAAATTCCAAAAACAATTTCAATCTGCCGATGAAAAATGAACATTCATACTTAATCCTGTAAGTATTAAAAGAAAAACGACACACAAAAAATCCGTAGAAATGTGCCTATCAAGCTACACCAACTCACACCAGAAGTCTCTGAATATGATATTACTAAAATATTACATGTGGTGGGTGTGTGGGTGTGGGCATGAGCGTGTGTGAGATGTGTCGTTGCCGTAGTGTAAAAGAGTTGAATTGGCTTCCACTTGACTAGATGAGAGCTCTTAGTTCTTATTTTGAAAGCAATCAATTGAGCATGGTTAATTAGGATATCACCAAGTAGTTAAGAAAAAAAAAAAAGCCAAGCACTTATTAGAAAGTATATTTTTAATCTGCTCACATTACAGTGCTGATCGAACGATTATGGAAAGAATTCACCAAAACTGTGGTTGTTAGGTGATTTCTGCACAAACACATTTTTCTTCAACTACAACAAATTATTATAGTGATTTTATGTGGTGCTACAGTGCTGCCTTTATGGAAATCATTGAGTTATAAACAAAGAATACATTCCAGTACTCCAAGTAATAAGTGTAAGAGGACAAGCCAAAAAGATCTCATTTGGGGAAAAAAAAATTATCTTTAATTCTGGTTCTTATTCTGTCCATCAGAGCTCTTTTAACTCAATTTAAAAATATATAGCTTTTTAATGTAATGTTTAATTACAGTAAAAATGCAAAATAAGTGGCAATATTAACTAGCCATCTCAGATTTATATTGTGCCATTTTATTCAAGGTATGCCTTTCACTTGAGTGTCTCAGTGTCCCAAATAAATTAACTTTTCTCATTAATATGGAAAATGAGAATGGATTCCATATTTTCACACACATGCCCTTTTCATTATATTCTGATGGTGTATAACACTCTTTTCAAAGTAGTTCCAGAAATCTAGCAGCCCAAGAGAGCTGAGTATTAATCCTCAGAATATCAATCCACTCGGAGGATTGATACTCCACCACCCAGATCGTTCCCCACATATACTAATAAGCTCAGTGGGAGTCTTCTTAACCTTGGGCAAGGTTGAACATTTACATGATTTGAGGCTTACAAACAAAGTACAAAGGCAAAATCCACATTCTGCCCTAATGTTTGGATGACTTTTTGTTACTCAGTTTCTATGTCTGAGATGCAGCCCCCTTTCACGCATTATTTTGAGTTATCTGTGAGCAGAGTATGCTAGGGTGTGCTTGAATGCAGGAAAATACAAATGTTAAAATTTTACATTATTGCCCTAATTGTTCACGTACAGTATTGGGCAAGTTCTAAGTATTAGTAGCCCGCTGAGGGGATCTCAGACTTGGACATATTTTTATCTGCCTGCAAAAGACTAACATTTTATAGAGAAATTTACTGGGTGTTTTTATGTCAAGGACAAGAAGCATTTGTTCTTCTCATGCCTGAACCTAAGACAGTAGGAATGGATTTGCTCAGATCCACCTGGTGATGTGGGCAAGGGGAGTCTTTGCTTATTCACATCCACAAGTCTTTGGAATATCTTTCTTTCATTTCTCCCCTTTGCTATAAAAACACTTCAAATCTCCTTCAAGTAAGTGAGAATCTAGGTAAGAATCCAGATTGTCAAAAATAATAGCTTTAAATTTTCAAGTGAAAATAACTGCCTTGTATCCAAAGTTATAGCAGACGTTCCCACCATGGGCTGTAATCAAATATAACATTACTATGATTTCCACCCAACCATGATTGTCCAAAGAAAAATCCTTGCTTGTAAAGATGTGTTGTTAGCACCTTCCTTTATCTTTATTTCTGATTTTTATTTTTATTCCTTTTTGCCATTACAGGAGTGAATAGCAGGACAGTCTTTGTAATTCATTTATGTAAGATAGGGCCATGGCTGTATGACCATAAGGAGACATAGGAGGGACACTGACCCAGCTCACTGGGTCACTGTAATACCAACCCCACAGTGAAAACCACACAGTTAGTCCCACACCATGTGACCTATAAGCAAGTCAAGGAATTTCTCTGACATTACTTTATAACCTCTAGTCAGCATACTCACTGTGTTTTGGTGCAGTCAAGGAAAGAAAGTGCAAAGTGTTTCCTAAAAATGCTGTCATTTCTTTTTCGAATATTGTATAAAAGCAAAATCACTCTTGAGCAACAAGCTTAATTCTCTTCTGTTTCATTCATTCATTCATTCATTCATTCATTCTTCATCATCATCACCATCATCAGTGTAACCAGTAATGTGGTTCTGTAGTCTAACTGGTATTTGTTGAAGAAGCAAGCGGCTAAAATTTAGATATCTTGTTCATTTCAAAACAGTTGTCAAATTCTCCTTTGGACTGGAAAAGAAAACTTTGAAGAAATTGACATCTTTGTCACTGGTTAGGAAGTAAATACGGAAGTGCAAAATGGCATTTTTAAACAAAACTGCTTTCCTGACCATGACTGAATTTTCACATTGTCAGCACTTCCATTATAAACATTTTTTTTTTAGTTGAGAGTTTATAACGCAAATGTAAAGATTTGCTATGGGCTAAATCTCAACCCAAGAGCAAATGTTTATACCAATTTTGAAAACAATCAGCTTGCCCATTTGTAGTTATGCATGTGTTCATCATCTGTTATTGCTTGTCCAATGCTCTCCAACTTCTGGGAGAAAAAGCAGACATCTGGAGAGAAGAAACAATGTTTGCTCTCTGGCAGATGTAGTCTGTTTTCCACAGTCATTGAATAAGGAGGGTATCTAATAAACACGTGCCCTTTAATATAAGGAAATAAAAATGACAAAATCCTGCATGCATACCAATACCGTTGAAATACCAAATTGGGCAGTCTAAGAATTGGTCACTTTGGGACACTAGAACTCAGAATTATACCCATTTTACAGATAGAAGGAACTGGAAAACTACCATGAATCGTAGGAGTGAAATTCCCCCTCCTATAAAGCATATCATACTTCGGGGACTGCCAGAATAAATCAAGAATAATCACTTTGATCAAAACAATTTTTTTTACTAAGAATAATCAATATTTTCCAAGGTTTAAATTACTGCTTAACTTCCAGTTTCACATTGTTTGGGCTTTTTCCCTCTTCTTTTAAATTCATTCAGTAACCTAAATACTCAATTAGTACCTTGCAGAGGAAAAAAAAGATCAGAAACTAATTTATATCTGGAGCAACTCTGAAAATCTTCCCTAATCATGGGTCCTGATGGACTGGGGAATCAAGGATGTTTCTACACAGACTTTCTTTTTTTTTTCAAAATAATATGATAAAATTTCTGCGGGTCCCTTTTGTTATCTGCATTGGATGTTTGTATGGATAACAGAAGGCAAGTGTGGTTTACCAAGAACAGAGCAGGTTCATAAGTGATTCAAGTTCTCCTCGTTTAGGCTCAAATTAGCTTCAGCACATCAAACAAGTCATTTGTCCTCTCAGATTTCGTATTTGAGGTTATTGAACAAAGTAACCTCTAACCATCTCTTCCTGCTCTAACGTTCTATGGTTTTGTGGTGCTATTGCTTACAGTACCTTCCTTGGATGTTTAGAGTTCCTTGGGGAATTAAGTCAAGGTTTTTGTCTGACTTTCCCATAGTCTTACGTATTCCACTTGATAAGCGTTGTCTAGCTCAAGAGCGTAGTCAAATGAAGGAAACAGGAAAGCACCTTTGCCTTGTTTCAAGGAAGATCTTTTTTATGTAGCAAATGCTGATTGCCAATATAATTCATTTGGTGTTGATGAGGATTTCTACAGTACTGGTGACAAAATTAAATTCTTGCCTTAATTTGTCGTGCATAAATGCTAGCAGTTAGTGTACCTCTCTATAATGTAAGTTTTGAATTCTAATTAGTTATTATTTTATTACCAAAACCCTTAAAATATTATCTTCAAAATTAACTCCAGAGTGTGTTTACATGGCACTCATCTCATGGCTCATTTTCCCCCAAATCAGCACATTCCCGTATGTTGTCCATTTTTGCTAGACTAGAGATACTTTTCCATGGTGGCCTAGAGGACTCTTGGAGGAAAACCCTATGTCTCAATGCTCTAAGTAGATTTTTAGTACACAAAACCATCGACTACTTATGGTTTGTCACCAACAGAAAAAGTCAAATGCAATGGATTCACTGTAATATATGTTTCCTGGTTTTACCCAGAGGAAGACCAGGGTACATTTAAGTTTAGTTGCTCTTGTTGTATGTTTTTGATTAAAGCTATAATAGTCAAAAGTAGAAGTGCTCAGTATTCGAGCAATTCGTAAGGATTTTTTCCAGCTGTATTAGGGTATAATTTGTTGTACAAATTTAGCATACAATTTGATAAGTTTGACAAAATTCGGCCTATGTATACATTGTGAAATCACCACCATAATCAAAATCATGAGCTCACCTTTCACCCCCAAAATTTTCCCCATGCCCTTTTAGAATTCCCTCCCTCCACCCATGGCGCCCCTCCCCCATAACAAATGATTTGCTTTCCATCATTATAGATTAATTTGCATTTTCCGGAGCACTATATAAGTAGAATTATACAGTAGGTAATTTGGGGAGTCTGGTTCATTTCATGCAAGCAATTACTTGACTATTTATCAAAGTTGTGTATATTGAGGGTTTATTCCTTCTTATTGCTGGGTAGTATTCTACTGTGTGGCTATATCACAATTCACTTAATAATTTACTCTTGGTGGACATTTGGATTGTCCTGTTTTTTGTTTTTTTTTTAATTACTAATGAAGCTGCTATGGACAACTGTGTATAAGCCTTTGTATGGACATATGCTTTCATTTCTCTTGTAAAAGTATCTAGGACTGGAATGACTAGTTCAGATCGTGGATGTGTATCTTTTTTTTTTTTTTAAGGTTTCGTTTTTAAGTAATCTCTATACCAACATGGGGCTCAAACCCATAACCCTGAGCTCAAGAGTTGCATGCTCTACTGACTGAGACAACTAGGCACCCCTCAAAGTATAGTCTTCTAACTTTATGATTAACTGCCAAACTGTATTTCAGAATAGCTATTTTTCATTTTTCATTCTCATCAGCAGTATGTGAGAGTTGCAATTTTTCTATATCCTATGAACACTGAGGAGGCCAGTCTTTTTAATTTTGGCCACCCGAATAGGTTTGTAGAAGTATCTCCTTGTGATTTTTATTTTCATTTCCCTTTATTGCATGCCAATAATGTTGGGCATCTTTTTATGTGCTTATTGGCCACCCTTATGTCTTCTTTGGTGAAGTGTATGTTCAAATTTTTTCTCATTTTTTATTGGGTTGTTTGTTTTATGATAAGAGTTTCAAGGTTTATTTATATATTCTGGATATGAGCCTCCTCTCAGATATGCTTTGGAAATATTTTCTCCTAGTTTGTCTCTTCTCGGTTCATTCTTCTAGCAATGAATGTCAAAAAAATAAAGAAAGAAAGAAGTTCTTAATTTTGATGGAATTCAATCTATAATTTTTTTTTCATTTATGGTTGTTTTTGGTGTCATATCTAAGAACTCTTTGCCTTACCTCACGTCAAAAAGATTTTCTCCTGTTATCTTTCAGAAGTGTTATCATTTTAGATTTTGCATTAGATCGATGATCCATTTTGAATTCATTTTTGTGTAAAGTTGAGGGCTATGAATCTAAGTCCACTCCTATTTACATGTAGATATC
This sequence comes from Ailuropoda melanoleuca, assembly GCF_002007445.2. NCBI lineage: Eukaryota > Metazoa > Chordata > Mammalia > Carnivora > Ursidae > Ailuropoda > Ailuropoda melanoleuca. Next base: position 115,502,692 of record NC_048219.1, read on the forward strand.
CAATTTTTTCCAGCAATCTTTGTTGAAAACTATCCTTTTCCACTCAGTTGCCTTTTCACCTTTGTCAATAGTCTGTTGTTCATGTAACGGTAGATTTATTTTGGGACTATTCACTTTAATTCATTGATCTACTTATCTAATTCAATGCCAGGACCACACTTTCTTTATTACTGTAAATTTATAATAAGTCTTAAGATCAGGTAATGTTAGTCTTCTAAATTTGTTCTTTTCAAACTTGTTTTTACCATTCTAATTTAGGGGATAGCACATATTTTCTTTCTAAAGGAAAAGAGAACAACAGTGTAAGGTTTGCAGGCCATAGAGTGTCTTTTGTAAGTGTTCAACTCTGCCATTGCAATGAAAAATTGGTCATAGGCAATATTTAAACAAATGGAAATGGCTGTGTTTCAATAAAACTTTATTTCCAAAGCAGGCAACAGGTTGGAAGTGTACTGCAGATCATAGTTTCCTGTTATAGGTGCTTTGCATTTCCACATGATTTTTTGGAATCATCTTGTCAATTCAGACACTGTCTCAAAAAAAAAAAAAAGGCCTGCTGAGATTTTGATTGACTTTGAATTCAACCTATAAATCAATTTGAGAAGTGACTTTTTAACAAAACGGAGTCTTCTAACAAATGAACAAATTATATCTCATCATCTAATTGAATCTTCTTTAATTTCTCTCAGGGATGTTTTACAATTTTCATTATATATGTTTTATACATCTTTTGTCAGATTTATCCTTGAGTATTTAATACTTTCATTGCTATTACAAATAGTATTTCTTATTTCAATTTCTGATTGTTCATTGCTTCTATATAGCAATACACAATTGATATAGTGTTTTGTTTGTATATTCTGGAACATTGTAGTACTATTATTGGTTATGATGGGTTTTGGGCACATCATTGAATTTTCTACGTACATGATTATGTCATCTTTGAACTAAAAGTGTATTGCTTTTCTATTTCTTACTAGATGCATTTTCTTTTTCTAGCTTCATAGCACTGACTCAAACCTCCAGTATAATGTTAAATAGAAATAATGAGTACAGACATCTTCGTCTCTTTGCTTTCTTTAGATAGAAATCATTTACTCTTTCACCATTAAGTGTGATCCCAGCTATAGGTATTTCCTTCTCTTCTATCTGTAGTTCCTGAAAGTTTTTGTTAGTGTAGATGTTGAATTTTACCAAAAGTTTTTCTGAACCTATTGAGATGATCATATAGTTTTTCTTTTTTAGTTTGTTAATATAATCAATTACATTGATAGATTTTTCTAAAGCTAAACAAACCTGCATTCCTGGACCAAATCCCACTTGTTCATGGTCAATTATCTTTTCATATATTATTGTCTTTCATTTCCTAAACTTATGTTTAAATGTTTGCATCTATGTTCATGAAGGATATCATTCCTTTTTTTCCCTTTTGATATATTTGTATGGTTTTGTGGTTCACTATCAGGATAATGCTGGTCCTAATAGAATGGATTGAGACATGTTATTTATCTTCAATTTTGTGAGAAAGTTTTGACTAAAAATTCAACTCCAACTCCTTTGTTAGATACAGAACTATTCAGATCATCTATTTTTCTTCAGTGAGTGCTGGTAGATTATGTATTTTAAGGAATTTCTCTATCTTCTCTAATTTGTTAAGTATATTGGAATAAATTTTTCCATAGTGTTTTCTTATTGTTCTTTAAGTGTTTGTAGAATCTATAGTGATGTCACCAGATTTTAGTAGTTAGTGTCTTCCATGATTTTTTTCAAGATCATTCTAAAGGACAAAGGAAGGATGCTTCAAAGAGAATACAAATATTTAGGAAACTGATTAGACTTTGAGAAATGTGAAATAAAAGACGTAAGAAATAAGACATCCTCAGGTGGTAATAATTGTTCCCCAGACTGGGTTAACATCCCCTAACCCTAATCCTTTCCCTCATTTATAATACTTATATTAATTTTCTGTATATAGTTTGGGGAAAGTAGTTATTTAACATCTGTTTTATTTCCTTCCATAGCACTAGAACAGAGCATAGTACCTGGCACATAGAGGTGCTCCAAAGTTACTTTCTGAACGTGTTATGAATGAATTAAAATAGTTACTTACCATGTTTAGAAAGTTTTTCTATGATTTACTATGGAATCTAATCTGGCTTTTATCATTAGGGAACGCCAAATCCACTGAAGATTTTATACAAGTGCATATGTATTGAGATTTGCAGTGTGACATTATATTTAGGGCTTGGAAGCTAGTAGACAAAGGAAGACTGGGTTGGGGAGGTAGTTAAGGAGCCATTGATTATTTAAGGAATATTTGGGGAGTAGAACTTATAAAATTTGTTTGAATACTTACAGGAGAGAATGAGAGGAAATTAGATGTAGAAAATGAGAGAGAAATGGAAGCAGAACAGATTCTCAGTAATTTGGATAATTTGTTAGATATGTGCCATTAAGTAAATTTAAAAATAATGGAGTAAGAGAAACCTTTACACATGTCAAAAAGATAGTACCCAGTTGTTACCTATATAAATCAGCACTTTGATTCTTTTTCCTTGAAACAATTTTCAATAAGGTTCCCATAGCTTGCTTTAAAAAGAGGTGAGAAAAGCATACAGATTTCATTATCTATATAGCACTGATTCAGCCTAAGTAGGTACAATGGATTCCTATAACAATTTCCCAATAAGTGAAACTCTTGTTAAGTATAAAATATTTTGATGTGATGTCTTTACAAACAAAGTTATTCTAAAATATATCACCTACTTCCCAAAAGCATTTTAAAATTTCTCTCTCTCTCTCTCTCTGTTTCCCACCCTGGGAATGAGTATTATAAGCACACTTTTTTTTTTAGATAAATAAATTAAAACTTGGAGAGATTAAATGACATTTCTAATGTCACAAGTTAAAACTGTCAACCTCAAAATTTGAACTCAGGTGTTTTTATTCTAAATCTGGTTTCTTCCCATCTTACTGTGTTATCTCCATCCATATTTTGATATTATCCAATGATGCTCTCATTAATTCATTAATTAACTGTAAGGACAAAAGCACAATCAAAATTTGGAATAAGAATTCTGAACAACTCATGGTTAAGGTAGCAACATAATTCCCTAGGGCAGCATTTTAAGGAAAAAAATAAAATATGATGTTATGGGAAGAGGATGGACCTTGTAATCATGACAACTTGGGTTCAAATGCAGGCCTTGCCACATACTGTGAGACATTGTGTGGCAAGCAACCAATGCCCAGCATGTCAATGTTCTCATCTTTAAAATGGGCAAGTTACCCAGATGATAGGGTTATTGAAAAGGTTATTGTAAGCATTGAAAACATCAGCTGTGTACTTTCTGTCATGAGGCCTGGCATTGTAAAGTGTTAATTTCCCTTTCTTCTGCTTAGTAAAGAGTTGATTTTAGGAGCAAGGGTTTTAGCTTTTATATATCATTGCCCAACCATGTTATGTCACTGCCTAGTGGTATGAAAGGCTTTACAAATCTTTAAAAGAAATCAAAACTTACCATCCAGCTTGGAAGCAGTAAGTACATAGACTGAAAATATGAATCCGTTTCTTCTTGCTTATGTAAGTCAGCAGTTTCATTGTCTTTCCCTGTAGTCATTCTCATTGAGGTGAAGCAGGAAAAAGTTTGAGAAGAAAAGCAAAGCAACTCAGCATTCAGTATGGCTATTTTCTGGACTTATTTTAACAACTGGAGAATATCATTTGGTTTTCTTCTTGGACCAAAGACCATTAACTTCTTGCAATGTGTGGTTTTTCACTTGCTGCAGGTCTGGTTTAAGCATGTCCTAATTCTGAACTGATTAAGTGCAACTTGATTTCTGGATGGCAGTTGTTTATAAGTTATAACAGTTTTCTTAGTTATTGTGTTGGAATCCACAATGATGCTTACCTTGCATACAAGATGATGTCTTTGCCTGCAGAAGTCATCTTTGACCACAATACCCACAGGTCTAGGGTAAAAAGACACCACAAATGGCTGAAAGTGTCAACATAAATAACTATCAATAAATATTATGGAATATAGCAAAAGCATTTGGCTTTTATCTTGCTAACCTATCAGAGCTAACTGTATGGCTATTATTGTCACAAGGGATGCTCCCAGTTTAGCTCCATACAGTATTTATAAAGTGCCCATCACCATGGTATCTACACACTTGGGCAATCTAATTAGGCTAGTCCAATTACTTGTGTAGAATTAGAAAAGGTGCACTTCCTTATATTCCACTCCACCGGAACCAATTTGATGGTGTTTTTAAAAGCAAGAAAAGCCTTCTGTGAGAATAGCTTTCTAGGCCTCTTGTTCCAAGAATTAAAAGCCTGTCTGGGTAAAGAAATGACTATTTCCTATTCCTAAAGGTGATAATGTTCAGAATCAAGCTACTCTCTAGTGGTAGAAAGCACCACAGCCCAGAGATCTTGATGGAGAATACTCTACTCCCTTTTCTTTCGAACTTCACTCTGGGGGCAGGTACCTGAAAAGTACTTTCTAAAAGCAGCTCACCTGGAGGTGAATTATTTCCAAAGACCTCCTTGGTGGGAAAGCGGTGTTCTCCCCTGGTCTATGGAGTCAGAGTCCTTCTCCTCTCTAAGAAATTTAACTGGGTCACACCTGAGTTTAACCTTGATACCTAAAGCCACCCGGGGATTTTTATTTCTGATGGACAGGGATAACTTAGGACATATTTCTGGTGTGTGTGTGTGTGTGTGTGTGTGTGTGTGTGTGTGTGTGTCAGGGGTGAGTATTAACCATGAACATAATCACTAATAAATGTTTTTAAAATTTAAAGTTGATCAAAGTTTGTTAAAAGTGGTTTCTGTGCCCTAAACTAAACTCCGAGTACCATGCTTATGTGGAGACTAGTATGTTGCTAATACATATCTCAGGATAAAGAACAGTTATCCTTTTGTACTGCCAAGACTTCTCTCTGAAATTTATCACAAATTCAGGTTGATAGGAATCTAATATATCCGATATTTTATTTTATTATATTTTTCATAACAAGGTAGCAATCAAGTCAACATGGCCTATAATGTTTAAAAATATAATTTAAAATTTCCTAGAACTAACATTTACCTTAAAAATAGGTAGACTATTATTTTGTTCCTTGGTCATCCCATCTATATTGTGCATATTATATTGCTTGCTGCTCAGCTCAGTTTTTTAGCAATCTTATTCCCTCTTTGCCATCTCCAACATCATTTAGTTTTTACGTGTGTCTCATTGATTTCTTCTTCTTATTGTGGCACTGAACATAATTATGAGTCTTTTTTTAAGTTGATTTTCTTTCGGTGCCTCCACTCTTCTGAGTCCATTCTGTTAGTGTGGTGCTTCTCTTTTACACAGCCATTCTTGTTTGTAAGATTTTTCTTCTCTCTTTCAATATGCATTTTTTTGGGAAATATCTGAGTTTGTGGAACATATCCCTGGGCAGGCACATCAGTTCCTTTAGCTAACTACTCCTTTCCTTTCTCATCAGAATCGCTTACAATTGTCTTCTCAGAATTCCCTTTTTTAGAGTGTCCTTTTCCTCTTGAGCCGTCTTCCTATGCAGAAATTCTCACCAAGGGATCCTTTTTTTTTAAAGGATTTTCTTCTTTTTTTTTTTAATTTTATTTATTTATTTTTTTTGAGAGAGAGAGAGAGAGGATGAGCAGTGGGGAGGGGCAGAAGGAGAGAGAGGGAGAGAAGCAGACTCCCCGTTGAGCAGGGAGCTGGATTCAGGACTCAATCCCAGGACTCCAGGATCATGACCTGAGCTGAAGGCAGATGCTTAACTGACTGAGCCACCCAGGCGTCCCTCACCAAGGGATCTTAAACAATTCCCTCCCCACTCTGGCCACTAAAACAATGGATATAATTATTAAACATCTACTTCACGACAGGAATTTTATGTGTGTTATCTCATTTACTCTCTACAACTATCTTATAAAGTAGGTTAATTGGTACCACTATAAAGACCGGAGTTCAGAGAAGACACGAATTGGAGGAATGGGGAAAGCAGGATGGAATTTCAGTTATATTTGGCTCAGAAGTCTGTACTCTCTAATTATTCTCTACTATAAATTAGAGTAACTTAAATATCCCTATAACTATCACATACTATGTCAGTTGGATTATATCTGGCTGCAATAGATGGAAAATGAGCTCAAAGCAATGAGGAAATCCACTGGCTCATGTCACTAGAAAGTGTGACTTGAGATGAGCCAAAGTAAAGGATTTGTTAATATAGGGATTCAAAGATGGAATCACAGACTCAGGCCCGTTCAAAAGCTGTTCTGCCATGCACAGGGCTGGCTTCATCCTCATGCTAATTGCCCTCATTGTGCAGGATGACCACCAGTAGCAACACAAACCATGCCTTCCTCTGTTATCTCTGGTGAGCAGTAGAGGAGCACATTTGCCAGAAATCTGAGCAACAGTTTCCTTTCACCTAATTTATTTCCATTATATCACATATCTATTTCTTGATATAACCAGGACAAGTACATTGCATTGGATTAAGCAAGGCTGAATACCAGATCAAGCACTGAGATCTGCTAATGATGAGTCATATAGTAGATCCCTGTATAATACAGTTCTGTTTAGAAGGAGAGAAAGATCAACTCAAAACAGGCAGTCAAAGCATGTCTCCAGTCCAACTCATTGATGCAACACTCACATGCCACCCTTCTGTTACCTTTGAAGTTTTCACACCTGTTTGAAACCATTTACTCCTCTCCAGAGCTTCATACAGTAACCAATCATAGCTGGTTCCAGGAATCTGAGCTTTGTGCTCAACTTTTTTTTCAGGTATAATGTAACTTCTCTAATTAACAGACCGCTATCTGCAACCAAAGCACTTACTGTTCAAGAGTATAAAAAGAAGGGCTAACTAGAACTAACATTTCTATTTGTAAAAATGAACAATGGAGAGCATATGGTAGTTCCTGCTCCATAGAATACGTGATATTCTCCTGAGGAAGAAGAGTATGAGTTCCATGTCCTGGCTGTGGAGTGACTTTCTGAGTCAAACAGTCTGGCAGCTCCTGATTTTACTTTCTAGGAAAATCTCACTTACCCATTGTCTTCCATGGTTGACAACAGAGAAAGATATGGTGAAGGATATCCTTTAGCAGCGTCTTCACCCCTAGGGACCCTGGGAGATCTGAAGTAGTTGTCTGTCCTGGTCAGACTTATTTGGTAATAAATCCCTTTTGAAAGTTGAGAACACTTCTGACTTATTTGTTTCTTGTCATTTATACCAGCTTTCAATAATTCTAGGGATCTTTTGTGGTCATATTATGGAAATTTCATTCTTTTAGCAACAAGCTTCTGCCCATTTCTCTGGTGCTCTGTTTAATTGGTGCTATCTTCATCTTAGAACAGTTGTCAAGAGAAATTGGAGTAAATGGGTATTCTTCTTATGAATTGGCATTAGAAATAGCCAGCAGAGACCAACATGGTCTGTGTCTATGATTCCAAAATACCACAGATCTAAGTCAAACCAAAATTTTGCTGCTGTGTGCCAAGAATAATTATAAACTTCACAGCCTGAAATGATGGGGTCCTTAGTGCCTCCTTGCTAACTACTACATTCAAACCTTCTTCTGTGTAAAACCTGTTACTTAACCTGTCCTTGATTCTGTTTTTTAAAAATTACACCTAGTACTTTCTCCTTCCTTCTTCCACATTCAGTATAATTCTAGAATGCCTTTCCAGCTGGTAATTCATTCTTCAGGAATTCTAGGAGAGCCAAAGGGACTATCAATTGCATTTATGAAAAAGATGATTTTGCTGATATTACTTTCAATCAGATTTCAAAATTCCATATTTCTGGGCAGTGTGTGGGGAACCAAAAGAGAGATCTTTACCCTGAGAAGTTAAAGCTTGATTAGTGGTTTTACAGCGCCAAGGACTGGTATGTGAAAAAAGGGAGAACTTTATAAAAAATTATGAGAACAAGAATCAATCCTGAAATGCATAGCTTATGAATTATTAGGGGATGATATCAGGAAATCACTGATTTAGAGATAGATCTGCATGAATGTCAATGAATTGTACATGTGGTATGTCTCCACTGGAGTTATTTTTATTTTAGTACAAGAATGCTAACTACAGAAGTAAGCACTAAATTGTCATAGATACAACATGATAGAAACCTACCATATATGTTTCCTTGAGAGAAACCTAATCCCTGACCTAGTAACAACAAGGAGAGTTTGTGATGACCAGTTAATAGCATAGGGTTGTATCTTAATTTTATCTCATCCCACATTGCATTCATTTTCTATTGCTGCTACAAAAAATTACCACAAACTTTATCACTTATTATCTTACAGGTCTGTAGCTTGCTTAGAAGTCTGACAAGGGTCTCAGTGGGTTACCATCAAGGTTTTGGAAGGTCTGTGTTCCTTTCTAAAGACTCTAGGGAAGAATTCATTTTCTGGCTTTTTCCAGCTTCTAAGAACCTCCTACATTCCCAGACTCATGGCCCCCTTCCTCCATTTCAGAACCAGCAAAACTCAGTGGTATCTGCATCTCTTAGAATATTCCTCCATACTCACCATCTCCCTCTGACAACAACCAGGAAATCTCTGATTTTAAGGAACCCTGTGATTAGGTAGACCCCACCCAGATAATCCAGGATAATCTCATCATCTCAAGGTCCTTAATTTAATCACGTCTGCAAAGTCTTTTTTGTTATGAAGATAACATTCGCATAGGGTTTTGGGATTAAAAGATAGGCATTTTGGTGGTCCTTTATTTTGCCTACAACACCTGTTAAATAGGATAACACATTGCTTAGATGATAAATACTTGAAATCCTGCATTGTTCTTACACAAATTAATGAAACAACAAATGTGTATCAATGTCAGCTATGAATAGAGAAGTAGGAGGAGATGAGGAGGGGTATGAGGGTGCAAAAAAGAAAAGAGACTCCCCACTTAAGGACTATGTATTTTATTATGAAAATATGATTATTGATGATAACAACTTGAAAATACATGCACAACAGAGGCATGTTGATTTAATTTTCAAGAAAATACAATTTATCATAATTTGGAATAAATCATGATAAAATTTCAGGTAAGAATGAAGCATTGAAGAGAAGCAAAAAGGGTTTGAGATGTGCTTTGTAGTTTGAGTAATATTGGAATGGAGAATAGTTAACACTGTTGTTAAACCTATATGCAGACTAACTTTCAAATCTCATAGGATAGAAAATACTGTGGAGATATTCATCTGAATCTTGACAATATGTTGATGTGACAGTCCCATTGCCTCCTAAAAGATTTCCTCACTGCCTTGATTCTATTTTCTTTTTATTTTCAATCATTGTATTGTGTTTAGCATACAGAGCAAAATTTGGCGACAGCTTTGCGTTCTGAATGACTAATGAATTGTTCATCTGTGTGTAGGATCTCCCTGGTGCAAATTTTGTGTGAGTCTCTATTTCTCCCTATTCAAAGATGACATCGTTGATTGTGGTGATATTACCCATGTATGCAGATCCAGCTGAAAAGACAAATGAGAGACCAGCATTCCTTTCTAAAACCCCATGAACTTAAACTATGTCCTTTGTTTGCAGGCGCAATCTGCTGTTTGACAAGTCTGTATTCTGACTCTTTCTTTTTGTGCAGCCTACATGGCCATCTAGCTCTGAATAAGTCAGCCTGTTCCTTTTTCTACTGTTGATCTGTCAGTTATTTCTGTCTTAGAGAAGCCCAGAGTTCTGATGTACTTGTCGTTCAAGTCACCCTTATTCCAATTTTTTGATGAACAGTTCCAACTTTCTATTTGAAGCTGAATACATAGACATTTCCTTAAAGTCAAGGCTACAGGCCACAGAGGGCCATAGAATCATTCAAGTTCATAACACAAAACTTGGCTCCCAGTAGCACTTCCTAAAGTAGAGGAACCAGGGAATCATTAAATTCATGCGGGAATAAAATATAATTTCCCATATAGTCATCTCTCCTCTATGAAATGTCAGAATTTTAGTTATTTTTGGATATTGGAATCAGTTGCTGAGTTGAAAATTTACATTCTATCATGCCTCAGGTCCTTGAGGTTAGACCTTAAAATTTTAATTATAACTAACATTTATTGAGCATTTATTATGTGCCGAGTACTAATCTAAGCAAATTGTCAATTTAAGCTTTATAACAATCCTAGGAGGTAGGTGATATTGTTATCTCTATTTTACTGAATAAAAAAATTGAAGTATAGAAAAGTTGGTCTTGTTTCCTCGGTAAAGGAACTGGCATTCAAACCTAGGCAATGTGGGCCAAAGCCAACTTATTTAGCCACCAAACTACACTGCTTCTCCCATGTCTCCTATTTTAGAGCATAGTTAGACATAAACATGTTACCTACACCAGGATGGAGCCCAGTGAGAGAAACTAGACTTAGAACTAATGCCTAGAACAGTGTCTGAAATATAGTAGATCAAATGAATGAATGAATGAATAAACAAATTAAACTTACCATGTCATGGATCAAACATTTGAAGACAGACACAGCATAGGTACCATTTGGAAATCCAAAAAGTTAGTGAGAACAACAACTGTGATTTGTTGAACCACTAGCTGTATACCGGAACTATGCTAAAGGCTTTCTATAAAGTCAATATAACTTAAACAGTGTGATAAGGCACCCATCACTTGCCCTGTTTTCAAAATAAGGAGACTAAGACTTAGAAAATTTATGTTATTTGTCCAAGGTCTTGTCCAAGGTCAGACCACTAGTAATTTATAGACCCAAGATTTATTTAACTCCAGGTCTCTCTGGTTCTGTGATCCAAAGACTTAACCTCTTGTGCCCTAAGAGTAGGACTTCAAGTTTCCATCAGGAGACATATATCACATGAAGCCAGAAGTGTAAATCTAAGATTAGGTTATATTTTATAATTTACACAAATAACTGACAGGAAGAGGACCACAGGGCTCTAGTGACAAGAAGGACCCAGGATATGTCTGATCTCATCACCAGCACATAGATTCAGGCAAAAAAGAATCAAGTGGAAGTCCAATGTATCACACTGAAATAAAATTTTGGCTGAGGCAAGAAGCAAAGGTGACATGCCATTTAGGTACCTTATGTGGGGCATGCAGTCTAGAGTGTCTTCGATGCCCACTACCGCTTAATGTCAGGGTGGACCTTGCACACCACTGAAGAACTGAGTCCACTGGTGGCAGTTAAGTGCTCCATGATGCACAGAAGAGACTTAAAAACTCTAGGAATTAGGTTCCACCTGAGAAGGCCCTTGTTGCTTCTTAATCTTCTTAGAGCAAATGCCACCTCTGCCTCCCACCTCATTCCAGCTCCCTTTATTTATGTCACTATTTTTTCTCTCTCTCATAGTGCAAAGATCTCACCTCATTCTCCATATTTCTAGTGCTACTGCATTTCTTCTTGTTATCAACATATATTTTGTGTGATACTTATCATACCTTCATTGGCATTTGAGCCAATACAGATGACAAAATCTGGTTATGAAGATTAGTAAAACTGCTGACTCACATCGGTTTGAGTTTGCTCTCTCTTTGTCATGCTGCCTACCGGACCAGCAGAAAGGTAGTGCAAAGGACACACAAAATCAAGGATATACATGAGGATGCTTCTGCTTGCCCCTGTCTATTCCATACAGCAGCATACCACAGATTTTATAGTTTCAACAGCTTGCACATAGTGAGGGATCCAACAGGTCACTGTTGGATCCAACAGAACCCTCTGTGGGCTTCCTAGTATTTGCACTGTTTGGTTTCTTGGTGATCACATCATCTTTCAAGTCCACCTTACAATCATATTTCTTTATGTGCCACCGTTATATCTACCAAACTCCTCAATGTCTCTTATTCCAATATCACATCCCCTTCAGACAGTAGAACTGGCCCCGTCCTATCAGTGAAATCTAAAAGAAACTGAATATTATATATTAAACTACTTATATATTTTTTAAAAGAATAATTGTTTTGCATATTGTAGGTTTCTAAAGATGAATGTATTATCTCTATTTAATTAGCTGGTGAATTGACCTGACTCACTAAATAGAATGGGTTAATTGGGGGCCTAGACCAAAGAGAACCATTGACAGAAATTACTGGAAAATAATTCTCAGGAATACTCATAGTTCTTCTGGTTTTAACTACACTACCTCCGTTCTTCAACTATATTTTCTCTGAGAACGATGTGTTAATGGCATACGTACTGAAAAAATGATGTGTGAGAAAGCTAAATAAAATAGTCTATGTTATTGGTTGAACGATAATTGCGCATTACTATGAACAATGTTCATACATTATAATGCAATGAAGAAGCAGTTTTAGGTTTTGTTTTGAAGGGTTCTTTTGTGAAACTATTATTTTGGTTCAGTAACTCAATAGTTAGGCTTTATTAACTACTTTCTTTGTATTGGTGGGAGATTGGCTTCTAGGTGCACATGTGTGGTTCTCTGAGTATTTCTACTTGAGTGGCTACCGAGAGTAGCTCCTTGGAATGTGTCATTAGTAATGACTCTTTTTGACATATCAGAACAGTTGGATACAATGCATCATTCCTGATTGAGGAGATAATTTTGCCCTTACTTACTAAAGTAAAGGATTATTGATTTGACTAAGGAATTTCATATTTATGGACATCTTAAATAAGATTATGCTAGAAGGAGTCCTAGCAAAATTTAGGGGTATTTAAAGAAATGACAAATTTATGAGTGTCCCATTAAAACAATGATGACTAAAAAAAAGTAAAATCATTTCCTTCAGTAATGATCAATAGTCAGCCATTATTATTATTATTATCATTATTATGATTATTATATAGCGATGCCTTCAGTGTGTTTAGCTGTGGTTGCTCCAAAAAATTAGGTTGTCTGTCATTTATTCTCATCTCTATGTAATCTTTAAAGAGTTAATAGTACAGTATATTCAACTGCCTCCCAATACATTATCTGGAATGCTTTGACTTTCTTTATGTATTTGCTTTAATATAATAGAGACTATTTATATAGGTAAATTCATACCAGTTGTTTGGTGTGATTTCAGGCTGACGACATTCTCCTCTTACATCATCACCTGAAGATGAGAGAATTATCATTATTGACCTTCTCAGGTCTCCATGATAGAAACTTTACACAAGGTTTTATATATATCACAGACAAATAGAGTGTACTTCATGATATGAAAAGCCCATTAATAATTTTTATGAATATATCAGTAATTATAACCTAGGCCATGCCATGCCTACTCTAATAAAAGTAATATTTTGCCTATAAAGAGGGAGGCAAAGAGCATTATTTGAGATAGATTAGATTTTCATTTCAGAAGAACTACCAAAATTAATGGATATAAAGAACAAAAATATGAGGCAAATCCCCTATATACATGTGTTAGAAGACCCAAATAATTTTTAAGTTAATTAATGCACCTCACTATAGATATTACATAATACATTCAGTAATAGTTGATTTTAAAATTTGATCAAAAAGTGCATTTGTGTTAAATTGGTTCAATTTATTTATTTATTTATTAACTGGTTCAGTTTAATAAAAAGGGTACAGAACCTCAACTTAGTTTCATTGATTCAGGAAATGAAGGAAATGATGAGCCAATAAGGCGGAATACTTTTCCTATGAGATTGGGTGTTCTTCCACTTGCCATGGTACCCTGCAATGGTCCAGTCTGAGAATAAGTTAAACCAATATTTACATTCATTTGCTTTGCCTACCTTATAAATATCCAAAGGCAACGGTAAAACACATAATTTAGAGTTTGTTTAAGTTCTAATTTGAATACAACAATATCAAGAAGTTATTTTGCATTCCTAATCCTTGATTCCTAAAAATTTGAGTTTAAAAATATATATTAGGAAGACAGTGTTTGCTTCTCTCCTTAATCGAAAAACTGCTAATGAACCTACCCTCCCACTCTAAACAACTATACAATTTGACAAAATATAAGAGGTCTGAACAACATATCATCACAATGATATAATGAAGATTGCTAGAGATGTAAAGAAGCAAAAGATACAGTCCACAATCAAGAAAAAAGCTAAACAACAGAAACAGAACTTAAGATGACCATGAGAGTAAAGTTAGTACATAATGATTTTAAAACAGCTATTATAGATACATTCAAAGACTTAAGGAAAACATGACCTTAGTGAGTAAACAGATTGAAAACCTCAGCATAGAAATGCAGAAAAGAAAATAAAAAGAAAGTGAAGAAAAGAAAAGAAAGAAAAAAAGAGAAAAGAAAAGAAAAGAAAAGAAAAGAAGAAAAAAAGGAAAGGAAAGGAAAGGAAAGGAAAGGAAAGGAAAGGAAAGGAAAGGAAAGGAAAGGAAAGGAAAGGAAAGAAAAGAAACTAATGGAAATTTAAGAACTGAAAAGTACAGTATCTGGAGTAAAATTTACTGAATGGGCTTATCAATAGATAGGTATTTATAATATAAAACATTAGTAACTTGAAGACATATAATAGATATTATCTATTGTAGATAATTATTTTACATATATATTTGGGGAGAAATGACTTAAATATCCCAAATCTGATGAAAAACTTCAACTTATAATTCCAGAAATTTCAGCAAATTTAAATAGATAATATATGAAAGAAAGGCAAGAACCCTAAAGAATAAATTTGAACTTAAAGCCAAAGATGGAAATAAAAATTTTAAGTTTACAGAGAAATCAAAATATAATATATCAATATATGGAAACTACATGAATTGTGACTGACTTCTCACTAAAAACAAAAGTAAATCATCTTTAAACTGCTGGGAAAAAAAATTCAATTCAGTGTCTTGCTATTTCTACTCAAAATTCTACAAAATTTTCTAAGCAGTTCAATAAAAAAAAAGTTTGGAAAAATACCTCACAGATCACATTATTATTTGCATAGAAAATTCTAAGGAATCTTTTAAAAAAATTACTGGAAATAATAAGCAAATTTATGAAAGTCATAGGATCAAGATCACTAAAGAAAAACTGTTGCATATCTGTATGCAAGCAAGCAGCAAAAAATTAGAAACAGAAATTTTAAGAATTTAAATTAAAAATTGTATCAGAAACTCCAAAACATTGCTGAGAGAAAATTTGGAAGACCTAAATAATTAGTGGAATATACCATGTTCATGGATTAGAAGATTCAATATTGGTAAGAAGTCACCTCTACTCAAATTGATCAACACATTCAATGCAATCAAATTTCAAACAAGCATTTTTATAGACATTGACATGTTGATTCTAAAATTAATATGAAAATGAAAACAGCATAGAACAGTCAAAACAATCTTGAAAAGAAGAAAAAAATCAATGGGAAAGAAGGAAAGAAAAATCTTTTCAACTTTTCAACAAATAGCCCTAAAGCAGTTGAATAAAAAAAAAAAAGCAAAAACACCTTTTGTTCCTACCTCATGTACACAAAATTAATTTAAGATTGACCACAGGCTTAAAAGTGACATGCAAGTCTACATAGCTACGTATTGTAGAATACCTTCAAGACCTGGGAAGTAGGCAAAGATTTTTTTTTTCTTGTAATCTCTATGCCCCATGTGAAGCTTGAATCTGCAACCCCAAGATCAAGAGTCACATGCTCCACCCACTGACCCAGCCAGGCACTCCTAGGCAAAAATTTTTTAGACAGGACATAGAAAGCCATAACCTTAAAAGAAAAATTTGTATTAGACTTTACAAAAGTCACCTTTAAAAAAACAGAAAGCAAGCCACAAATTATAACACCTATATCTGACAAAGGCTGTATACATATATATACATATATATATATATGATATAAAAATATTTTGACAACACACCTATAAAATGGACAGAAGATTTGAACAGACCTTCACAAAAGAAGACATGCAAATAGTCAATGCACATTTGAAAACATGAAAAGTTTATTGTCATTAATAGGGCATCAGAACAATGCAAATTAACACTGCAATGAAATACAGCTTTAACACAACAAAATGGCTAAAATTAAGAAGACTAATAATCTCAAATATTGATGAAAATAGTAACTAGAACTCTTGTACATTACAGAGGAGAGTATAAAATAGCACAATAATTTTAGAAAAATGTTAGGCAGCCTCTTAAAAATTGAACATGCTCCTGTCTGTAACTCCAAAATTGTACTCCTACCTATATACCCAAAAGCAATAAAAAAACGTTCATCAACAACAACAACAAACTTGTACAAGAAATTATGAGCTTTTTTTATTATAGTCAAAACTTCAAAAAGACTCGTATGTTCATCAAAAGGAGAATTTGTCAACAGATCACATAATGGAATACTATTTAGCATTTAAAAAGAACTATGAATACACACATTAAAATGAATCTTAAAAAGTTTTCCTGAGGAGAATTCAGACATGAAAGAGCATATACCTACATGATACCATTTACGTGAAATTCAAGAACAAGCAAAATTAGCCTATTTTGACAGAAGTTATTATAATCAGAATAATGGTTGCATATGAGAGAGATGAAGATTGAAAAGATGTCTGATGGAAGTTTTGGTGGGTGAGAAAATGTGCTATACATTGTTCTAATTCAACTGAGTTGTTGGTTACGTGAGTGCAGACATTTGTCAAAGTTAATCAAATTGTACACTTAAGATTTATATATTTAACTGTATGAATTTTACCTCAACTTTACTTCAACTAAAAACAAAAAGGAAAGTAATTGAAAGATCATTAATGGTTTCTTTCACTATTGTTATCCTGTTCGATTCTACACACTTCCAGTAGTTATCTCCTTCATCGTTTCATTAATCCTGATGGTTCCAATGATTCTAATGATTCAGAGCCTCTGAAAGTGGTAGAGACCCAGCCTACCCAGTTAGTTAGGAAAAACTCTTTTTTAAAAATTATTTATTTATTTATTTATTTATTTGACAGAGAGAGAGACAGCCAGCAAGAGAGGGAACACAAGCAGGGGGAGTGGGAGAGGAAGAAGCAGGCTTCCCAGTGGAGTGGGGAGCCTGATGCGGGGCTCGATCCCAGGACTCTGGTATCACACCCTGAGCTGAAGGCAGACGTTTAACAACTGAGCCACCCAGGCGTCCCCCCAGGAAAAATTCTTAGAGCAAGGAAATGAATAAGAAATTTAACCTGACAGCCTGCCTGGGGATTTCTGTGCTGTGAACATAAAATTTTGGAACATGTGGTTGGTGTACTTGATAACTACATCTATGAGTTTGGATACCAGAATCAGTGGGTAAATCAGGGTATTGCTCTATTTATCTTTAGACAGTGGACTAGGGAATGAAGCAAAGCTCCTTGATTATTGGAACCCTCAGTTTCACTTTCATGTGGCCTTTCTGGATTCTCTCAGTTCTATTTTTCTTCTTCAAATACTCATAGAAATTTATACTTCTTTACTGTGCTTCACATTTTAATTGTGTCCATGTCACATCACCCCTCCTAATTGGTGTGCTCTTAAGGTGAAAAACTGTATATTATCTCTGTCACTCATAGCACCTAAAAATTATTTAATTTAGATCAGGAGCTTGGTAAAGGTTTTAAGTATTTGATGGATTGAATTTGATTGGACTAGATGAAATAGCCTTTGTAGATAATAGAATCACAGGTCAGGCAATATTAATAGGGATCTGAAGAATTGAATTCATTTGTGCTATCACATAACAAAGTTATTGAGGACTCACCATGTGAAGAAACTGAGATGAGAAATTCTTAAAAATCAAAGATAAAGAAGGTATAGTTTCTTCATGCAAAGTTCTACCATGTTGTCAGAGAAAAGACAATGTGTATAATTGATGTATAATAAAAAGTGGAAAGTGGTGTGAAAAAAGAGAGGGAGATATTAACTCCAACGAAAATTCCAAAGGGGAAGAATATAGTTGCCTCTATTGTGATTCTCCTGTTAGAGAGCCTTGCTATCCGTTATACCAAATTGAACTCATGTTCAGTGTCTGCATGCTGGGAAAGCCAAAGTAAATACTAGTAAGAAGTTCTAGGGATTCTCTTGTCAATAATGAGAAAAAAAAAACACAAAAAAAAAACCTTTTATAGAAAAGAACATTCAGCATTCCTTCTAGAAATCCAGTGTGAGTGAATGGAAATGATGCCAAAATTTGTTTGTTCCTTTTTTTCCTAACGACAGAGACCACCAACCTGTGAGAAGCCCTGGTTTTTAATTGCCTTTTTGTCCCTATCTTGATAGATGGCTTGGTCGTTCACTTAAGCCCTCTGTAACACATAGCTTTTACATCCACAAAATTAAAGAATAGGACAGAATGGCTTCCAGGATCTACCTCAACTCTAAAAATGTCACAATTGTATGTTCTGTGGCTTTATGATTCTAATTATATTTGATAAGATCTTTTATGTGATTTTGGTGATTGGAATGAGATATCAGGTTTCCCAGGCTTCATTGATCTATGTGTTAATTTCATTGATAATATTTTCAGTAATATCAATATTAAATATTTTTTTCTGAAAATCAAATGACTTTTATACTTAAATATATTTAGCTTTATCCTAAGAAATAATGTCCATGAAAGCATACATTTTAACTGTTATACTTTAATACTCATTAAAATAAATACATAACCATTAAATTTGCCTCTTGACCACCAGTAATATTGTATTCTACTTTAAGAAACACTACTTTACTATACTAAGGAAGACTTATCCAATGTCTTTGCCAGTTGACCGTCAATCATAAATGTTATCAGAATAGGTTAACCTCTATGCAGCAGTATCTATAAAGACTAAAAAAATATATGGTGCACTCAATCAGAATCTTCTAAATCCTGAGATTCAACTCTTAAGTGGGTATGTGCAGTACCTGGAAAACAATTTGCAAAATAGATTTTTAAAGTTCAGAGTAAATTGGAGAAAAGGCTACATTACATTTGAACCTTAATAAATACTTAATAACCCATAAGACAAATAGCCATGAATTACTAGAATGATTTCAAGCACAGTGCTTCTGCATAGAGCCATCCTGCTATCTTATTTTTGTTCATTATAAAACAGGAGTTATAATATTGCAAAGTTTATTAGCTCTGTTGATTTGTGTATTTTATAAAATAGGACATTTGAATAATATGGAACCAGAACCATTAGGAGAATCTATTTCCTTGCTCTTCTTTCTCATCTCTGTCTAGTCTCCTCTGCCCAAGATAGCTGTAAAATGTCTTTCGCATAGAGAGGGAAAAACGTGAAGATTCCTCTAACTCTGTCCTTTTTTATGGTGGTTGTTTATTTCTTGAATGAGGAATGTGTGTGTGTGCGCGTGTGTGTGCGTGCACTTGTGTGTGAGTGTGTGTGTGTGTGTGCACGCACACACAGAAGCTTAGGTCCTCAGGTGGAACTGTGGTTCCTGTGCTTTCGTCCTCGAAGCTGTTTTTCTGGAAGGGAATGGAGGCAGCTGTGTTTACAGCTCAAGTCTTGGCATACATTTACCAGAATCTATTATTCATATCATTCAGTATCAGAGAGAGATCTCAGGCCACCTGTCTATCTGACAAATTCACCCTTTTGTGAGCTTTCTGTTCATAGCAAATTATGTTCACATTGATGAATTGAGTTTTTATGAGCATTGCTAACTAACATTCTCACAGAAGGCCAGGGGCAAGAGCCTGCAAGTGTTGCTGGTCCACAAGTAAATGATAAAAAAAAAAAAAAAGAAAAAGAAAAAAATGGTAGTGTTTAAAGACAGTTTGCCATGGAGGGATAGTTAAATCATTTGGCAGTGCCTTAATATTTATAATTCCAAGACTTTCCATAAATTATTGCAAATACTTTGCTTATAACAAACAAAAACAGAGGAAAAATCCACACATTATTTTTCTCCGTGGCACAGAATATTTTTTTAAAATTGTTCCACATTTTGACAGGTAACCATTGACCAGGGCAAAACATCGAGTGCTTGAAGTATGCCCAGCATTAATAAATCCAGCAATTTTATACTATAATGTGGAAAACTTGCAGCAATTATGGCTTAAATTCCAGATTCATATTTCCATAGATACAAAATGGATTTTTTTTAATCTCTAGAAATCCTATACTTGTTATAAAGCTAAGCCATGTGGCATGAGTTAAATAAATGAGAGCAATCTTTCACAAAAGACTAACAGAAATCCTTCTAAATGGTGGGTGGGGAAATACCCAATGTTCATGATAGAAATGAAGATTTCCTTCAGTTTACATATAGAATTGGTTCTTCTCGCAGGCTTCTGAGAGAGGTCCCCTGCATTTATTCTGACTCTGATTCTGCATTTCATTTAAAGCTGCTGAAAAAGAGGAGAGAATTTCACGAGAAATACACATTCTAGTTTTATTCTACCCACATTTCAAAGCTCTAATTCAGAATCTACTTAAAATGATAAACCTGCTCAGGTGGCTGATCTACTAGTCAGTAGGTATTTAAATTAAAAAAAAAAAGCAACAAAACAAATTTTACAGGAGAGTGAAGAATATCATCAATAAAAATCCATGTTCTCAGTTCACTACAGAACTGTGCTCCTGTCATCCCCAAAGGCAGATTATTACCTTTGATAAAGTACTATCTTACTCTCTTAAGTCTTAGTAAAAGTCAGTGGAAAATTTTTAAGCTCTTCACAGTAGCCTGCCAAAATGTGTCAGACACATCACCTTTCAATGCAAAGACACCATAGCACAAAGAACACTTGGCATTATCCCTTGAAAATGCACACCTTTCGGAGGAGCAAATGGGAAGTGTAGTCTGTTAAACACCATATGTGAGGGAGCCGCACCAGTCTCATTTCTCCTTCCAAATGCTACAAGCTGCTGCCTCGATGTGGTGTGTGTATGACTCAGGGACAAAATCGGTGACAGCCAAGTGTCTACCTGGTCACAATGTCAGGAAGCCTGTTGACCACTTGAGTGGACTGCTCGATGTGATACTATACTTTTGTACCTCTGAGGAATAGATTGCCTAGGCCCTTGTGTCAATGTAGTAGCCCATGTGAAACTTGCAATCTTACCAGTGACTGTCATTGCCCTCAGAATTGTGGGTAAAATGAGGAGACTGGGTTTGCCACCCTTGAAGTATGGGGAGATGCAGAAACAGGCAATTGAAAAAAAATCGTTTCTTTTTTTACTTTTCCTTCTGGTCTAAATATATTATAGATAGATGGTATGTCTTATTAAAAATAAATTTTGAGAGAGTCATGGCAACAAAATGCTGCAGTCACAGGTTTGATAGGAATTTTCTGTGGGAAGCATGGTGACCATTCATCCCCAATTCCCTGGAATAGTTTGGTTTTCTCAGAGTCCATCCTTTTATCCAACTACTTTTCTATTTTCGTTCAGAAAATACGATAAATGCAGCTTTAAGGCAACAGCACAAATTTGCCTTCAATAATTTCGCACTGTGAGAGAATGGAAATAACACAGGAGATAGAGATTGAGGGTCTTCATGGCTAAGTAACCCATCTGAGAGAAAACGTGCATTCTTTGGTGGCAAAGGCATGGCAGGCAGCATTCTGCAGCTCGGTGCCATAGTCGTAGCACCAAGAAGCTGAAGGACCACCAT
Source organism: Ailuropoda melanoleuca (assembly GCF_002007445.2). Lineage (NCBI taxonomy): Eukaryota > Metazoa > Chordata > Mammalia > Carnivora > Ursidae > Ailuropoda > Ailuropoda melanoleuca. The sequence continues at coordinate 115,524,219 of NC_048219.1, forward strand.
TTTGCTCCCTGGAACTGCTACTGCATTTCAAGCATTGCTAGAAGGCTGAAAGTTGGCTGCAGCTGGCAGAGCATTGTTCTTTTTTTAACCCATGTGATAGGTATCTTCAACAGTGTCAAACAAATTTGTAGAGCTGGTGATTAGTTGCCCAAAGAGCATAATGTATGCATTATTAATTAAAGAAGGTAAGTTTGGCTAATTGTCATTTCTATACAGTAGCAGTGCACTAAGATACATTTTAACAATCTATAAATAATTGATAATTTTTTTTCTTTCATCTTCCTTCCTAGTTTGCATAAAACTAATGACTTGGTAAATGTTACTCACTTCAAAATATTCCACCGCTTCTATGAAAATTAAACTAACACTGTAACCTTAGCAAATAAGAAGAATTTTTTTCTTCTATTGCAGGTTAAAAAAAGATAGGAAATATAACACTTGTAACAAAAATGTGATTCTGTGAAATCCAAATGAGAATCATAAATAATATAAAATCAGCATTAAGAGTGTGACTTTAATAAATAGGATTGACTTTTAAAATATGAAGATTCATATAGATATACAATCACATACATACTCCAGTAACCCCAAAGTCCTGCTGTTCAGCTTTCAAGAGCCTAAAACTAGGACCCAAAGGTTTGCTCCAGGATATCGGCCATGCCCGGTGCTGGTGTTTTAGCACCTACTAATAACTACATGAATAATCTTTTAAATCTGTTTGGCAGAGGACACAAATTTTTTCTCAAATGAGATGTTCCAGGGTAGTTTCTGTATGCTTTGTTGATTTGACTGTAACACCTAGCCGGATCTTTGTAGCAAGAGATTTACTGCAGCAAAAGTACCTACTCCTCCTCTTTTTGGGGAGCTCTCTGTTATTTTTACAAATCCACAATCTGTCAGTCTTGTGTAATAGCATAAGAGCTTACTCTCTAATTTTCAATGCAACTGAATACATTCTCGGAGTTATTGATGGCACTATAATTTCACGTTTATTTTGTTTGGAATACATTGTGGTTAAAAAAAGATTTTTTAAGAAGACCCACAAACTAAAGTATTGCCTAAGTGACATATTGTTATTTAAGCCTTCGTTGAGTCTTACATATGCTTCATTATGATAAAAAACAGGTTGTAAGGACTGATTCTGTGACCTTTTTTTCTCATTTTAACCCTACTGATATGTCACCCATGGCAACCTTAAACTGATTTTAATAGAGTCGATCCTATTATTCATTTAAATTGAGGTGCAAGAGCACTTAGACCAGGAAAATTTGCATTCAGCAAATGGGGATTTGATGAGCAAAAATGATAAGATATATGTTGTATAACATGGCCTATTTTGCTAGCAAATAAACAGCTCTTGAAATTGATAAACTTCAGAATATTTTATCCTCAAATGTTTATACATAAATGATTAAAATGCATTAGCAATTCTGCTTTTGAAAAAAAAACATATTGGGAAAACAACATAGTTGTGTTGCTTAAATTTGTAATTAACAAATTTATTACTAATTCTGTTCAGTTCTTTAATATGCTGCATTCCTGAAGAAGAACATTAATACACAATGGCAGAAAGAAGCTAATTTTAAGACTTTGGAGAAATGAATGTCTTTTAATGCTGTGTGTTTCTCTTATCTACATGCCACATTATTGTAATAAGTACATTCAGGAATAATTTCTTTTCAAATATTTTTACAAATCTTGCTCTTATTTGCATGCAAGTAAGTTGTCAGCTTAAATCTTTGAAATGCAAAATATATCTCATTTCTATATTTCATCAAGGAGCCTTTCATGTTTAATAAATTACAACTTAGATCCTCCAAGACTTTGTTTTTCATTAACTAAAAGCAAAAGGATACATTTAAAATCTTAATCACAACCTGCAAGGGTATTTGCATGTTGCTGATATTTGTCTTGATGGGACTTTTAATATTTGCAAACTAATCAGGATAGCAAGGTTATACCAATAATTTCTGAAGACAAAAAACTTTCTGCATTATTTTCTTTATTATATTCAAACAGAAAACTTAAAAAAAAACTTTCAGTGCCTTAGCCCCAATAATCTGTATTTTTTTGCACATCCTCTTCTCCTAAAGATTTTAATTGGAGAAATGGCCACATCTCGGAAGCACTATCGAAAAATGTGTAGAAGAATGTCACATCTGGGTTTGGTCTAGTCTTTTGTTAGTGCTCGATCAGCATGTATTGAACAGAATTGTTAACAACACAAAACGAGCAAGGTAAATCACCCGCCACCGCCACCCCAATAACCACCTCATGGTTCTGCATAGAGATGCGGACCCAGGCGAAATCACAGATCTTCACTCTTTTAACTTAACTCTAGTTTACACAGGAGGTAAGGGTGTTTCTGCTTTTTTGGTTTTAGTTGTTATTTTTATTTTGTCCAAACATCCAGCTGATCTTGCAGAAAGTCTTCTGGACTCTGAAATAAGATGGATCATCTCATCTCAGCAGAGGCAAAAAAAAATCTTGACAGCACGATATCCTTTGGGGGGGGGATTGTCCCATGGGCCACAGCAATACAATGTCACAGAAGAGGCAAACTTCTGCTGAACTTGCTACCCTAAGACCTTTGGTTAATCTTTTGCTCTAGAATGGAAGATCAAAAATCCCGAGCAGTTTAAAAAATATGCAGCTAATGTCATGCAGTTAAACTGATGTAGCATGCATGTTGTTTTGCAAGCTAACAGGTTAAATATGGCTTTGCTTTAAGATTCCCATCAAATTTCGTTTTTATAGAGAAATCTCTGAAAGCAGAAGGGGTTGAGGGAGGGTGAGGTAAAAAGAAATAAATCATTGTAGTCTCAGGAACAGTAATCCTTGTTGAGGATTTTGGCTGATTGATATAAATAACATCGTCCCCGCCATCTGTCCGAAGAGGGACCTTTCCAGTCAGTGTTAAGCTGCAACGGCAGAATAATTAATGAATGGTGTCCTTTGTGCTGGTAATAAAGACAAGACAAATTATGTTATAATCCAACTGCTGCTCATTTGTCACAGCCAAATAAAATGTCAAATAAAAGTGAGGGGGGCACTGTGTTTGTTTAATGGACTGCAAGCTACCTGTTTCTATTGTTGACAGACAACTACAGTGTAAGTTCTGTATGTTGCAGAAAAGAAAAACCTACAAACGGAATTCGCGTTTCCTGGTGGGTGGGGGTGGGAATGTAGGGAGACCATGGGGGAGGACTGACAGATAAACACTGAAGTAAGTTTTAATTAGAGAGCTATAATACCACACGCTCCTTTGAGTAAGTTGGTTGCAATTCCAGTGCAAAGCGCTGCCTGGAAAAGTCCAAGTTCAAAACACAGACAAGCTATTTGCAAATCTGTAAGAATTTGGTAGGGCTCTCATCTTGCATTTTCAGGATAGACACATTCATCCAGTTGCTAGGAAAGCCAAATAATGAAAACATAGCTGGGATTTAGCAAGTTCCACTGGGAATTACCTATGATAGAGGGCAGGGCTGCACTTCCTCAGAACATGCTCCTGCTGTAAAAATTCACAAACCTGGCATTCATACAGGCATCTGTCGCTTGCTCTAATGCCAGTTCATAGTATACATACAAACATCTGCTTCCGTGCACAAAGGGATACAGAGCGCTTGACAGGTCTGTGTTAGCAGGGTTCGCAATGCCAGTTCTTTATGCAAAAACCCTAATGCTTCCCGTCAAGCCATTAGAAGTGATACAATCAGCCCAGGCCCCATTAAGCCATCAGTGTCCACCTGTGATAAAGATGGCCATTTGTTTTCTTAAAGCCCACTTAATGTCTGCTTAACTCAATTTGTCAGGAAATGTAGAACAATTTCCTCACAGCCTGAAATTTGGTAGTGGTTCAAAGTCAAAAGGCCAGGTCTAGTCCTATTCAAATGATATAATAAACAGTCTTCAAATCGAAATCTCCCTTGAGGAGCTGATGTTTACTTTAAAAAAAAAAATTACGTTAGCTAGACAAGAATATCATTTGCATCCTTTATTATTATTTTATTTTTTATTTCTAAAGTCCTGGAATATGTCTACCAGTGAAAAGGACCACTGCTTGATTATAGGAGAAAATAACTTTATTCTTTTTTAAAATTCAGCCAAAAATTGGTTTCAGAAAGAACCGAATGGCCTTTGCAAAACACTAGTCTCCTACTGTAGCAATCACTTCCAACCTCTTTAAGGAATCCCATTGCAACGTGTGGCAATTTACTTTTTAGCAGAGTTTTCTTTAAAACATTCTCCATATTCTTACATTTCTAGCTGTTTGTTGGAGATGGCCTTTTTATAGCCCTTAAAACTAAATGATTGCTTTTGAAAATATTTTACTTTGAAATGGTATTAATCAAATATGGGGGCTGACTTTGCACTGGTCCCAACTCTCTTTAAGTTGCATGGCCAATTACACATGCGTAAATATGTCTAGTCATCTGGAAGGCAGAAAGGAATCAGAAGACATTTCTAAGATTAACCATAAGGGGGCCCTCTTAAATATTGCAGATACACTGGCTTCCTACAGTTCCAAATTAGTGGTCCTTACAAATCTAACACCAATTTTGAATAAAATTTTAACCAAAAAATTTAATTTTTGCCCAGGAACTTCCACATTCAGAATATTTAACTTTTGGTTCCTTGTGTTTCTGCTTTTAAGAATTTGGCCCTAACTACTGATGTTAACCAGAAAGTATTTCTCACTATGTATGTAAGGTGAACTGAAGAACTGAGTCAATTATCTGGATAATTCAATCAACAGATATTAACTGGGAATCTAATATGTACAGAAAAATTGGGGCAAAAGTAAAGTTTAAGGATAAACATTAGCTGAATACTAACTCATTCTTTGACTTTACAAGTAGAGAAAGCTTTAATGAATGTAGTTTCCAAAAGAGAAGAGAAATTGTGTGACTTAAAGGAGTAGGGTATGGGAATTAAATGTGTGCTTCAGCATAGGATGAATATCAGCTTATTTTTTCACTTAGAAATATTACCACTAAATCTCATCCTTGAACTAGCAGTATGTTTATAGGTTTTATTTTCCACTCTTCAGAGGCTCAGTCCAATAAGCAATATAACACTCTAAGAAATGATTGGATTGAGGAAGAATCAGAAATTAGAATACGGAACTAAAATACATTTACATACAAGGCCCCTGCATGGTCAGCCATCTTTCTTCAGGTTGCAAATGCACTGTACTGTGAACCATGGTATCTTCTATCTTGCGTCCTCTCCCTGCAAGCACCCTACATCCAATATTTTCAGCCATGAGAAGGAAGTGTCACACTCCGACTTTGCTTTCTTGATTCTGGAGCATATTCACGAAGAAAAAGATTAACTGCAACAGAAATACCTAGAAGAAAGTCTAGTACATTATTTTCCTAGAAATGGCTTCATCTGCAAAAATAGCGTATTTTCCCACACCATAGAACAACTAAAGATTATCATCTGTACCAAACACAGAGAATTATTTTTATTATCAAGATAGCATATACTCATTATAGAAAATTTGGAAAACGCATGTTAAAAATGGATGGAAATCATCCGTACTCCTGCTATTCAAAGAGAACTTATGGCTAGTATTTTGGTATGTTTTCTACTAGTCTTTTTTTTTTTTTAAAGATTTTATTTATTTATTTGACAGAGATAGAGACAGCCAGCGAGAGAGGGAACACAGCAGGGGAGTGGGAGAGGAAGAAGCAGGCTCATAGCAGAGGAGCCTGATGTGGGGCTTGATCCCATAAAAACGGGATCACGCCCTGAGCTGAAGGCAGACGCTTAACCGATGTGCCACCCAGGCACCCCAACTCTACTAGTCTTTTAAATTAAGTAGCTAGTAAAGATATATATTATATGGTATCTAAGGAATTGTACAAATGTATTTTAAATTGTCTCTTCTAATAAGATTATAAAAATAATAAATATTCATTGAGGCTAACTTGAACAGAAAAGTAAAAAGAAGAAAATTAAAATCACTCTAAATTTCACCACCATATTTTGGGGTATTTCCTTTTGACCTGTTTGCTTGGCAGTTTTGAGGCTAACTTGAACAGAAAAGTAAAAAGAAGAAAATTAAAATCACTCTAAATTTCACCACCATATTTTGGGGTATTTCCTTTTGACCTGTTTGCTTGGCAGTTTTGAGGGCTAACTTGAACAGAAAAGTAAAAAGAAGAAAATTAAAATCACTCTAAATTTCACCACCATATTTTGGGGTATTTCCTTTTGACCTGTTTGCTTGGCATTTTTGAGGCTAACTTGAGCAGAAAAGTAAAAAGAAGAAAATTAAAATCACTCTACATTTCATCACCATATTTTGGGGTATTTCCTTTTGACCTGTTTGCTTGGCATTTTTTCCCCAAGCCTACTTAATTCTTAAAACATATGTAGCATAGGAAAATTCATATACAATTCCTATTATTGCCTTATTTTTTTCAGTCTTTATCATTTTAACTGTCCCCAGACTCAGTTTTTTCAACACAATTATTTTAGATACAAAGCATGTTTACCAAGGAATCTTAGCAATGGGAGTAAACATTCTGCTGTTCTCTGAAGTTTTGATTTTTAAGAGGAGAAGAGAAGTCTTGTTTAGTAACTCTCCAGTGCAATGTTCCAATAATGGTGCTTGTTAGCAAATGCCAGAACTAAATAGCACCAGTCACTGTTTTAAGTGGTCGTATGTCCCCAGAGCTTTCACCTGAACTGTGACGAGAAGACCACTCTTGGTCTGAGAATGAAATAAGAAGACAAAGAGAAATCATCAAATGGTGCCTTCTGAGTTTTGGGTCCAAACCAAATAGATACTTAGTTTTGTTTATAATGTCTCTATTTTTGAGTTACAAATTTTGATTCATCACTTGGTAGGCTTACATAAGCCTTCCTGTAAACTTTTCAAGAAAGCAGTGCTATTATAAATCTCTGCATGGATGAGAATGTCTTTTCTGTTGTTTTAACATGCAAAAGATAATATGAGTGTGCACACAGAATGGTACCACTATTTTTACCCCTATAAACAGTAGATACTGCTTTGTTTTACTTTAGAATTTAGGGAAATAAGTCTTGGGAAAGCCTGGATGTTTACTTATTTTGTCTTCTTTTTTGTTCGAATATTTGTAGGATTATGCTTGATCTTTATCACTTCAAAGTTTTGCCAAAATCCATCAAGATAGTGTCTATACTCAGTAATGTTTTCGTAGAATCTGGCCATCATTTTAAAGACTGAGATAGTTTTTTTATTCACAGAATTTTGTTTAAATTTTGTCCTTGATTATTGTATATTTTTCAAATGTTCTGGATTCTCCCTCAAGTATACTTATAAATCATAGATAATCTCTCAATTCTCTGACTTCCAACATGTCTTTTTCCTATCATTTTTATGTTTCCACATACTGGAGAAGCTTCTCTATTTTGTTATCTGTATCACCGACCTAATTTTTCTGCAATTTAAAAAAAAATTCTTTTGCATTTTTCGTTTTTACACTGTCTTTCTTCACTATCTATCTCTTTATCATCTTATTCTAGTATCTTTCCATCTTATCCTATTCCCTCCTTATGGCTTGCTGTTTCTTTTCGTTAGAAGCCTTGATGTTTCAAATTCTATCAAAGATGTTAAATGGTTTCCTATTTGTCTCATGGACATTGTGAAAGTTTTGCATTTCTGAGCACTGTTCCCGTATCTGAAATGAATGTTTTTAAAGGTCATGCATTCTTGTAAATTTTGTTTTGTTTACTCATCTCAAAAGGTGGAAATGTAACCAACACTTGTGCATATTGCCTTTAACCCTCTGCTTCAGTTTGAGTCAAATCCTTGTCTTGGAGTTATACTCAGGCGACAAATTGATAATCATAGCTCTTATATTAAATCTTACCTAGCATATTTAGTATCTTATGGCCCTACCATCCTGATATTGAATTCCCCCCCCACTATATTCCTTAACTCACTACACTCTAAAAGATGAAATACATAAATAAAACCTTAGAATTCCAAGAGTTGGTTCTTAACAGATTTTTTGCCAGTCTCCATCCCTCCTATGTTTTACGTATGGGACAGCAGTTTCTAATGTGATGTGTGCCATTATCAGAGCATCCTTTCTACCTTCCACCTTCAAGCTCCCCTGTTCTCTTATGAAAACTGCTATCTCCAAATTATTACAGGGAAAAAAGAAGCCCTAATCTATAGTTAGAAGGGAAGAGGACTGGTGGGAAAGGGAAGAGGGAAAACATTCACACTACTCAATAGCATTAGCTTTGTAGAAAAAAGAGTGCTGGGGGGTGCCTGGGTGGCTCAGTTGGTTGAGTATCCATCTCTGATCTCAGCTGGGGTCTTGATCTCAGGGTCATGAGTTCAAGCCCTGAGTTGGGCTCCGTGTTGAGCATGGAGTCTACTAAAGAAAAAAAAAGTGCTACCCAGTGTTTTAGGTTGGCATAGACCTTGAAACTGGTTTTGAAATCAGACAGTTGAAAAAAGATAAGGATATTTCTATCTGTTTCCAGAAAGTCAAGCTCTCTGCTTCAATAGACCCATAGCACAGGTGGTCCCGGCACTGGTATTTTCTAATTAAATTTAATCCGCCTCGAAGGAAATTATTTTTAATTCTTTGACACCATGTTGACCGTCAGTTCCTGTTTATTTTAAGAATTCTCGTCTATTTTCTTTGTATTCGAACATAGTTAGTGACAGGTTTCAAGAGGTGGTTAGGTGTTGCCAACTAGATCCCACTTTAAAAACCAAAAGTCAAGATTTGCATCACCTCTTTTTAAAGGACATCACATTGAAAGTTTGCATTCAAATTTTCCCTTGGAGTGTGACCCCTGCCTATGACTTCTTTACATTTGCGTCTTTACCTGGAAATGGTAACAGGTCTGAGAGGAGGACATTTATTTTTTTATTTTTTTATTTTATTTTATTTTTTTTTAGAGATTTTTTATTTATTTATTTGGCAGAGATAGAGACAGCCAGCGAGAGAGGGAACACAAGCAGGGGGAGTGGGAGAGGAAGAAGCAGGCTCATAGTGGAGGAGCCTGACGTGGGGCTCGATCCCATAACGCCGGGATCACGCCCTGAGCCGAAGGCAGACGCTTAACCGCTGTGCCACCCAGGCGCCCCGGAGGACATTTATTTTTAGTCCTGCCATTTGCAAGGCCCTTTGAACCTCTAAGAAGATGCTCAGAATCACAAAATGTAAATCAATCATTTATCACGATGACATATTTCAAAGTATTATCTTTCCATTTGGGGGATTTTTTTCCATTATCTAAATTACACCTTGGTCCTTTATAAAAAGAATTTTGGATTTTACACCATAGAAAAAAAGAAGTTTCTATTGGCTTGAATTGCTGGTAAGGTGGTGTGCAAATGGCCTCAAGTTATACATTTGCAGAGGAAATATCATCCAGATGCTCAAGTCAGCCTTTTCTTGGCAGACAACTAAGAACCACACCGAAACAGAGTCTAAAATCTTTAACAAAGGAATTCCACATTCTCTTACCTTTGGAACGGACATTAATTAAAAGAAACAGTCATATCCCCTGTGATCAGAGTTTAACTACTATTAATCAGAGTTCACCACACAATTAACACTTTGAACTGATTAGCAAATGGAAATCATGGCAAGAAAATTTTGAGGTTAGATTAGTGAGTGGACGTATTCTCTTACCCAACTCACTGTACCTCATCTTTTAAAAGAAAAAAAAAATTAAGCACTCCAGTCATAACGAACTGGGCAGATTTTGTTTTTGGTGAGGTGTTTGCCGTTACATATTGCACATAATGTATGGCACTGTTAGGAGGAAAAAATTGGAGTCAAAGTGGCTGGAAAGTTAGGTCTGCTCTGTAGCACTGTGAGATTGTTGACATCTGCCGAGGTTGGAGCGCTCAGTAAGCAGGAAATGGGGTGTCACTCTGAGTGGTAGTTTACCATTATCCTGGCATCCTAATGAAGTGTCTGCAGTGCACAGAGCTTCTGGATGGCATCTTAACGCACGGCTAAGCAAAAGCACTTCTCTCCCTGTCACTGTCATCCATCTGCCTGCACCCTACTGTAGCCAATGGGATGGAACCATGCTACAATGTGCTATAAGCCATTTAGAGTTGCACATTGCATAATCAGTCCCATCAAATATGTAAAAAATGGCTATTATTGGTTATTTTCCTCAAACTCTGGCACCTGGAGTTTGATACATTAAAGTTAAACTTTCCGAGTGCTGTTTATGCTATTAATTCCATTTTCCCTCTACTATCTAAATGGGAATGAGTTGCATCCTCATTGTCTTAAGTCCTGTTAATGGATTGAAAGAGTTGTATGAATATTCATTAAAAACTTCACCGTACATCACACTTGGTGAATTCATACAATTTACAATATAATGGAATGGTCATTTTCTTTGAGATAACCATTTTTAAGAAAAGGACAAAGAATAAATCAAGTCAAATCACAGATTGGTTGTTTTCATCTTAGAGCACATTATTTAGTTTGCAGTGATTGTTTGAGGTCTTTCAATATATTCCTTTAAAGACACAGTGCATTTACCAAGTACATTTACATTTTTAAGCTAGTTTTGTCAAAACCGATGATTAATTTTGGTGCTTTAACGTTACCTCTGATGAAATTCTAATGCAGCAGAAAGGGGGATGTCCATTATTAGGCAGCATAAGTAGAGTAAGGTGTATGTATTCCTCTGGAAACTTCTAGATAGACCGCATGTGGTCCTTCAGACATGGCTGAAAAGCAGCTGGGCTCTCCTGGCAAGAATTGAAGTGGTAAGATGGCCACAAAGTTGAGAAGGAGATTTCTGTAATAGGCAGGGGCAACAGGAATCTGCCAAATTGGGGGTGGGGGGTAGGGTTAGACAAATAAGAGGGCATAACAGAATTCGGTTGCACCAGGAATTTTTTTCACAGACATTAAAACTATGGTAAACATAACAGCGGGGAGGCTTGCTCTGCAGCACAGTGGGAAGCTTAAAGCGTCTGCCCGCGCTGTGCCTGGCTCGAACCACTGCTAGAAGTCTCCGACTTTCATTAGCACTCAACGATTCACCCAGTTCCCCAGAAAAGAAGAAAAATCCAAGCAGCAAAGCCCCTGGCTAATTACTGTAAACGCTCCCAGGTTACAGTATTTTGGGGGCAATAATGGCAGGAAAATGTGAAACTAGAACAAAAGAGTCATTCTGAAATTGAAGAGTAAAAAGCTGGTTTGTTGTTTGTTTGTTTGTTTGTTTGTTTGTTTGTTTGTTTGAAATCAGTGTAGCCTTTTATCTGATTGGTATGGCGGTGTGTTGGCATATTGGACCACCCCTTTACAATGAAATTTTAGATGACTGAACCGAAGTGCGTGCAACTCATTTTGAGCAGTAAAAGTACAGGTTAATCTCACAAATGACCTTCTCCAGCCATCCCCTCCCTCATGCCACACCCAAATTTATGCAAGCATGTCTCACAGGTCCCTGAAACAGAAACTGTTTCCTTTGGAAGAAATGTGTAATAATGCAAAAATTAACGTGTAACCAAATGTAACCAGGGCAGCAAACTAATGCACAGCCCTGCAAAATCCTGCACATCAGCTTAAAGTTTTTATCCCATCCCTTCAAGAATGAATTTACTTGAGAAAAAAAAATATATATATTGTTTTTATCAAAGGGACAGTGGTCTGCTATAGATACCTATAAATATGTAAAATGGTAATTTTTTTAATGGAATGATAGATGTTTATTTTTGCTAAATCCAGCCTTGGGAATCTGGTTTCTTCATTCATATCCCCCCAGCTGCTGTCAGCATTACAGCACATCGGCTTTCCTTCATGTGCGAATATTTCTCCAGAACTCATTTGCAAAAGAGTCGAAGCAATATTAAAACACCACATCCAAACCTCTTTTAAACACACAAAGAAATGGGAAAACACATCAGAACTAGACCATTGAGAAAATCCTCCTTTCAAATTTACTGTTTGCTTCACATGCTAGTATAAAATATCCCACAAAATCCCGTTTGTGATCCATTTGAAACAATCTTGATTTGCTTAAATTGTCACATTCTTCTTGCACATTTCTTCCTAAATGCAAAAATGGCAAGGAATTCTCCTCCCTCTTCATTATAAAAGTGCAGAATTTCTGGCTTGTTTATTCCTAATGGAACACTTGAGAAAGAAGAAAATATATAAATATCTCTTTCAGAAGATTAGTCGTCTCAATCTTTTTAAAAGAGAGGATTTGTTCATTTCTTTCCCATGGTAAACAACTTGGGCTTTTCATTGTAATTTTCCATTGTCAAATTAATGCATTTCACTTTACTGACTTGGTCCCATGGTTCTAAAACGTTGTACCTTTTAATATCCTTATTTCTTCTATATAATAATGTGTATCATTAGGACACAGACACGGATAGAACCTAAGATCCTTTTTAAACAAATTTGTTGGAGGGACCTTCTACTCCATTGTAACTTACTAAAACAAAGTCTGAAAAAACTCATCATCCAACAAAAATAAAAGTGTATTTTACTCCCCATGAGAGCACATTTCCAAGCTAAGGATTTCAAGCAAGAAATGGCATAAGTGTTTTGAGTACTTCAAATCAAACATCAGAAATTTTGTCTGATCTACTGGTAAATATTCCATTGACAAGGTAAAAAACAGAGCAAAGCCTGGCCACCAAGACAGAAAAGAGAATAAGCATTTAAAATAACAACAAAAGCAACAACAAAAGTAGACAGTTCATCAACTTCCATTTCTCAAAGTACGGTGCAGTCCCTTTACAGAATGTGGAGGACGGTTCCTTAACTATAATGAAAGTATGTCCATATGTTCATCTACCACATAAATAGTTTTTCAAAAATTATATTAAGGATATTAATGAAAAAATGGCTAATATTTTCAAGAAACCATAAAGAGAGAGAGAGATGGAGAGCAAAGCAAGCTGTGGCAAAAAAAAAACCTGGGCTCAGCAGCTTTCTGGGTGAAATGGTGAAATGTGACTATGTGATTTATAATGAGAAAAGGTATCTACAACATACAATTTTCTACCTAGCTGCAAATAATAATTCATAGTGATGTCCCTTCCAGATAAAAGACCTTTGCTATGTAGGACCCATGTGGTAAAATGATCATGATAAATGTCAGACCAGTGCAGGTAACGGCTTTACAAACCATTAAGATTAGCTGGCTCTTTTTTCCGATGATAACAGTAACCATGCTGTGACTCTATGTGGTAATAATATCTCAGTCCTGATAAATGCCAGAGCCAGGCAGAGGTGTTTATCATTCCCAGTTCAGAAATGCTGACTAAAGTTACCACATGTTGCCTGTTTTTCTTCTTTTACAATAGTCTCACAATTAAAAAAAAAAAAAAAGCTGAATCATAAAGTTATTTTATTTTCCATTTCTTAAAGGATTTTGATGCTTGTGCTATTAACTTTCCCCTGCTCTCAGTGTCACTGTGTGGCCATGTCATATGGACTGGCTGGAAAAAACAGTTCACTATACTAACCACTATCTCTTTTTCAGAGGTCTTTTGCTCTAAATGAATAGTTATGGATATGCTTTTAAAAATATATATATATGTTTAACCTAAAAGACAGGGGGAAATATTTCTTAGTTCATATTTTACTTAATTGTGTGACAGGTCCTAGTTGTTTTTAAGTGAAATTTTTTAAATCCCCTATAAATTTATTTTATCTACCAATGGAAGGAGGTAGACACATATTAAAAACTTCCAATCTAGAAAAGTATTTGTAGGACCCTCATGAAAATATACAAAGGTAATGTTTCATATAAATAGCTACTTGAATACTTGAAAAGGATTACTGGTTTATGATCAGAAAGATGTCAAATGACTCAAAAGGTAGCTCCTTTTTTTTTTTTAACTTGTAAAAGCAGATATGCTTGAATAAGTATAGTTTAAAGAAAATTCTCACAGGAGAACTGAATTTCAAAGAAATAAACTAGTAAGCTTTATTTTCTCAGCACAGACTATCGCCTGAGGATGTATTAGTATCATTTGTAAGTTAGAAAAATATACTTGGCCACCATGACACTTCCAAAATTACTTTGGAAACAAGAAATTCTAGGGAGGACAATACAATCATGCTTTTCCTGTAAAGATTGCTACTGGGGTGTCAGCCATTGCTTTAGTCTCCAATTCAGACAAAGAGGGGCAATACTGCAAAATTGAGGAAGAGGGGTTTAAGAGGCAGTGGTGAATTTTAGGAAGTGCTTCATCCCAAAATTGGTTGCACCGAAGCAATCATGCCCTTTCTTAAAAGTTACTATTAAAGCTTGAATACTTTTTCCAAAATAGTCCTTCCTCAATGTGAGGTCAATGCCCCTGAAGTCCCTAGAATAACATAGATAGAGTCATATGAAAAAGAAAAGGGGATTTTTATTTTATTACTTTCCTGAGTGTATAGGGGGAATGTTTAGAATATATAAAGACGTTAAGAATAATAATTCTAAGACCCTCAGAAAAATGATTAAATAAAATTTTACATTCACTGATTTGTTATTAAGTACATTTCTCAGTTATTGATTTTTTTTGATATAATGAGCTGACACGTCAGAAGAATTTTGAGTTTAACAATCAACTTAGAGGATCCCTTCAGTAGGAAGAAACATAAACTTCACTGATACCTATATTATGTCTTAAATTTAAATATCTCTAATGACATATTTTGCGTTTTATCTGCCCCCATGGATTGTCAAGTGACGGAAGACAGGGATCAATGTTGTATCTGCCACAGGTTGCACATGGCTCTTAATTAATATTTTGACTTCAACCATGTATACATGCATGTGTCCAATACTCTAAAGAATTATTTAAGAACTAGTTTTTTTCTTTTAATTTTCTAGTTAATTTCTTTAATTTTCTAATTGTTCATTGCCAGAGAGTAGGAGTAGAGGTGGAAAGAAATCGAGGTTGCACCTAACAAGATTAGGCTTGTTCCTAAGAGCATGCTCTGAATGGCCCCCCTCCTCCTGCACGAGGATCAGAAATAGCCTCTGGAAATGGCACTGGCCATTATGCTGAAGCTTTCCTCACAGGTTAGGGAATCCATGGACTTATGGCAATCAATTGGCCATAGTATTTTCACTACCGACGTTTATTAGCTATGGAGAGTTACTTCATCTTTACAATTCCTGAAAGCCTTCTTTATTCAAAAATCAGACAAAATATTAACATCTCCTAGAAGGAGAAACTGAATACAAGTGTGCCATTGAGGTGATTCATTCTAATTCTCAAGTGATTCACGCTACAGAAAGAAAGAGGTCTTACCTGAGTCAAGTAGATTCAGTTCCTACCATATCTTTCCTGCCTTGCATGCTACATACCTCTACCATGTTCTCAATTTGAACTGTTTTGACATAGATTATCAACACCTAAAGTCAAATTTAACAGGAATCCGCAGGCTTTGAGAATATGCCTTCCTTTTAATTAAATATAAAATAAGGCTTTTCTGGTTTAGAGGGGTATGAGGAGTGGGGTGGGTGGAATCTTGAAAAATTGTGAAGTGCCAACCACAGGTTAACCTGAAGGCCTTGGTTATTTCTAGTTTATGACATAATGACAGTTTTATTTATGATACACTATACCTACTTATGAATTATGACCAAACACTCTTTGATAATCGACAGTATTCTGTGTATTTACAAAGCTATCATATACTGTGGGCTATTCCTGTTTATAGGAAAGGATACTGAAGATTAAAATTTATGGCTTCATATGATTTTGGAAACAGCCTTGAACAATAAGCAATCATGTGCCAGGGCTGATAGGATGATTCAAAAGAAAGATTTTAATGGGAAGAGGACTTACATTGAATGAACACTCACTATCTGTGCATTGATGTTCACTGAAACGTTTAATTCTACAAACAGTCCTATGAGGTATGGGCTTTTGGGATTTTTAAGGCATGGGAAGCATCAAGAGTTCAAGCAACATATCATATGTTGAATTTGCCCCCAGTTCCCCAGTTGTTTCTCCCTAAACTAGATGCAAGTTATTTTTAAAAATGTATCAAGCAATTGTCATGACTTGGATGATTCCTCAACATCTAACTCAAGTTTTATAATTAAAGGCATATCCTCAAAGGCTTGTATTCAGTTGTAGGGTATAATAACAAGTAAAGTGTTATCTGAAGATACTCATTCCTCCTATAAGCCAGGGCAGTTTCTACCTAAATTCTGAAATGGTCATGATACAAAAAAGTATAAAGTGAATAGAAACTTAGTTGCTTTCTTCCAAATATGGCCCTAAAGTATAAGTGACTACCATTTTTTCATACAGGATGCATTATACATCCCAGAATAACGTTCAGAAGCAGAACAGTTGTGATATTGCTGACCTTTTTAAAACAAAGGGGTACAATCGTCCTTTAAGAATTACAGATAAATAGAATGAATAGTACTCCCCATATATTGGCTGCTACGAGAATTTGGTCTTTTCTTCCTCTGGGTGGACCTACATAACAAAGAAGAATTAATATTAAAATATGACTTAACATGTGGCTATAAATAAGTTAAGACTAATAAACGTATGGATGATAAGACCAGAAAAGTGTCCGGAGGTCACCAGGTCCAGAGTGCACTGCACTGCACAGAACTCTTTCCATCATTTTATAACTTTATCTTATCTCTTTGAAGAAAAGGCATTTGGTTGTAAATGTCCTTGTTTTACTAGCAACATTTCATGCAGACAAATGTAAATGTAACTATCATAAACTATATATATTTTTTAAATGTGTCCTTAAAGCCATGAATCAGGACAAAACTATAAAGCCATATCCTTATCATAACATTAAAGGCTATTTCGTATCATGTAAGAGCTGTTACTTCTCTAAGTAGCTTGGAGCTGTTTGTGAAGAAGCTCATTTACAATAGAGTTTGGTGTAGTTTGAGAATACGGGGCCAAGTGGGTGAAGGATAGGCATTAGGAAGACCATTTACTATTTAAATAATATACATGCACATTATATGTATTTTTACATAGACGTTCTTTGCCACTCACTAGTGGCAAAAATGAAGCACTACAGAAAGATTTTGTGTACAATTAGACCTGATGTTATGTTCACAGTTTAGAGACTGGCAAGGAGGTTGAGATATGGGTGGAGAACTAAAACAGAGGTATTAAAAAACATAGAGTAGAAACAAAAATAAGTCATAAGGAAATGAGGGTAGGAGCAAAAATGAGAGAAAGGGAGAAGAATTATGGAGTTTCTTATTATTGGAAAGATGTTGTGTAAGTCTCACAATTTACCTAAGAGATTCTCTAATTCTCCGTGTGGAAAAAGTTCTCTCCCTCCCTTAGGTCATAATGTAAAAAAGTCAAGAGATATCTCAAAGTCTTCTCAGAACTCTCAATACTTCACAATAATGAGAAACCATATGCTGAAGGAGAAATATTAATAGAAAATGCTGTCTTTCAGATGCTCACTGAATCAATTGAAGACAGTTGACACATCTTTAGTAAGCTGTATATGAATCTTAGCTCATTAACCAGTCCTGTATTATGTATGCGGATTCCAATTCCTCATATGACACATCAATAAACCAGATCTGAAAAGGTGTCATTTCGATTTTAATGTATCCAATTGTATTTTCAGATGTTCCTCCACTTAGAAGTGTTTGTGTTATTTCCTGATTTTACAAGCTATGGAAGAATGGGTGTGGTATTGATTTGAATGGGAAACCCACTGCTTTCTTATAACCTTTTCAAAGATTTTGGTCTGATTATGTTGTAAGGAAAGTAAATTTCTCTTCTTTAATAACCTTTCAGCTTTCTCTGAATCATTGTTCCGTTCCCCCTTCAGTACTGAAATGTAACTTAGCCACAAACTTGTGTGTACCACTATTCAATTGTGCAATTTCTCAAGTATGTGTGAAACTAGAGAAAGAGAGAAAAAATATTCTTATAAAAGAGCCTTCGTGTAGAATGTTTCTTATAAGCAGACATGGGAACCACCATATACTTTTATAAGGATTCTTAAATGTAACTGAACTGCTCACCAGTCAGATCGTCAGTCCCTGATGATCAAAGTATCAAGTGCATTGTGAAATGTCAGGCTACCATAGCAATTGCATTGTCACCCACTGGCCCCAGCTTACTTCTGGTATCGGCAACTACATTTGGAATGGTCACTGCAACCAGACAGAATGCTCACTGCTGAAAATAAAAGGTCAACCAGAACAAGCACAGGCTTCAAAAAAGGTGAGGGTGAGAAAGGGGTGAATATTTATAGAGTACTTACTTTTTACTGGTCATTGTGCTAGGTGCATTACATACTATCTTGTTTAATCCATAAAACTGGCCTTTGAAATATTATTCAAAGAAAGTGAGAAACTTGTCCAAGACCACACAGCTAATAAAAAGCTGTTACAGAACTCAAACCAAGGTCTGTGTATTCCAATCCATGTTCATTTGTTCGCTAATTCTTTCTTCATTCACTTAACCTGCTATATGCCAGTATAAAAGCTGTCTAGCTTTATGGGAAAACTCCCAGGTAAATCGGAGAACTTGACAGGCATTCAAGCCATTGAAATACCATGTGGAATGTTGTATAAATAGAATGTCTTAAGTGCAATGCAACACAGAAGAGAGCAAAGGGACTCGGTCGAGGGAAGTTTATAGTTCTTTTACCTAATGGTTTCACAAACTTATTAAAGTTTTAATTTCTGCTCAAGCACCATGGCAGTGACCTTGCGAATTCAAGCATTTCCAATTAAGCAACCCCCAACCTTTCTTAAACCGGAGTAATATGTTCCCTAAAACTGAGGTTTGCTGGATGTAGGCTTTTAGACCACTCTCCACTTATTGTTTCTCAAACTTAATTTATGGCTGCTACCTCTGCTATCCCCAGTGTCAACTGGTCCCTTTTTTGAAGGCTCTGACATTGATCTGGTCATTACTATGGCAAGAGATTTCAGTGAAATTAGAAAGGTTTCCTCTCCTCTCCCAACATCATTTTTATTGCTTGAATCTAGTGGTTCACCAGCTTCTCAGGGAAATTATACTACTAGCATCAGGCCAAACTATGCAGAATGTACCCACCTTGTGAATACATAAATGTAAATGTATATGTATTTGTATATGGATACACTTAGATATATATGTATTTTTATGTCAATATACTTATATATAAAAATTGGTGTGTGGTATTAGCTTCAGATGATTAGAAACAAGGTATCTGAGTATCCCTAAGAGCTTTGCCCTGGACATCCAATACCAATTTCACTCTCATCTTTATTGAGTTGTTTAACTTATTTTTCTGAGTTTGTTATATCCCATAGTATCCAACTGGCTCTATGAAGCATCACATATTCTTACCATCATTAAGCTACAAAGGGGCTTTCTACACTTTTGACAGAAATATTTTATCTTCTGTCTGCTATGGTGTTGTAACTGGCTTTTCTTTTTCTTTCTCTTCTTTTTTCAATTTCTCTCTCTCTCTCCCCTCTTTGTCTCTTTCATTTGCAGTTGTCCAATCCATATTATGTTGGAACTCTTCTAAGAATAACTGCAATTTTGAAAGCTCTAACTGTGGGAGGCATTATTTATAGGCCTTTGTGGTTTTGGGAGGAAGAAGAAAAGTTTCCAAGGCAGAGTTCTACTAGGAAGATTGCCCCCCACTCCACTTTAGCCAAATACCATCTTTTGCAGGATATTTTCCTGTAATTCCTTATTAAAAATTTCTTTTGCAGCAGTGTATTTAAAAACTGTCAGTTTCTGAACTCTTTCTTGCCCCACTACGTAAAGTTTATATACCTAATAACAGGTGAAAATGAATCGGGCTTTTGGGAGCACATTGTATTAGGAATTAGACTTTAGTATCAGAGACTCATCTTAAAGCCTTCAGTACACTCTAGCTGATTTTCTTATGTTAAAGAAACTCAGAGAGTACAGGACTGGTCTGACTGCCCCACAGATTCAGGGAAGCTCCTTTTAGCTGTGTGTTCCACTTCACATCCAGAGGGATGGCACATCATTCCATCTATATTCTGGGGAGCAGAAAGGTAAAAAGACTAAAAAGTTAAATGAGTTCCCTGCACATGTCTTCACCAGAAGTTCCATCTATCACTTTCACCAAAGGCTCATTGGCCAGACATGGTCACATGGTCACTCCACCTGCCAAGGAAGCTGGGAAATGACCTCTTTTAGCCAAGTACATTGCCATCCCCTCAACAATGTGTTGTCTTGCTAAGGAAGAAGAGAATGAATATTGGTGGGTGTGTACCTTACATATTACCTGAATATATTGTCTTTTCCAACAGTGACCTCTTAAGGATCACCATGAGCTCTGTGCTAGAGGTTAGAGATAGAATATAGAAACGAAAGGTACCTAAGTCAATGTATATAAAGTGTTTAGTTTCAATAAATAATTATAGTTCTAAGTCCTGGTTAAAATTATGGTGAGATGAATTCTGTAGGTGCTAAGTAAATCGATTCTTATTATGCCATTCATGCCCATAAAGGAGAAAAGAAACAAAATGAGGGAAAACAATCTATGTGGTATGCAGTTTTAAACAACTTCCTATTTTTTTAATGTATATGATTAGTTACTATACTTTCAATTTTTATTTTTTGTACTTTTTTATTTTATAGCAAAAACAAAACGTGTTAGGGAGAAAAGATAGCACAGAGTATAAAAAAGATTATTTCCCCTTCCACAAAATCAAGTGAACAATAGAATATTGATAATTGAACCACACTGTGCATCCTCATCTGTTTGTTTTCTATTGCTGCTATAACAAATTATCACAAACTCGGTGGCTTCAGACAACATGAATTTTTTATCTTACATTCCTGGAGGTCAGAAGTCTGAAATCATCTTCACGGGGCAGAGATCGAGGTGTTGGTAGCCCTGTGCTCCTTCTGGGGGCTCTCTTTCCTTGCCTCTTCCAGTCATTAGAGGCTGTCTTCACTCCTTAGCCCATGGTCCTTCATCACACAACCATGTATCCTTAGGTTTCCACTGCAGCATCATCTTTCTGACTCTGATCGTCCTGCTTTTCTCTTAACCACCTCTGTGATTATACTGGCCCCACTCAGATAATCCAGAATAATCTCCCCATCTCAGAGTCCATAATTGAATCATACCTGCAAAGTCCCTTTGGCCAGGGAAGACAATATAGTCACAGGTTTCAGAGATTAGGGCATGCGTCTTTGGAAAGCCATTCTTCACCCTACCAAATCTTATAAAATAGTAAAGCATTTATAAAACTGATTCAATACCTGATCTTTTTTTTTTTTAAGATTTTATTTATTTATTTGACAGAGATAGAGACATCCAGCGAGAGAGGGAACACAAGCAGGGGGAGTGGGAGAGGAAGAAGCAGGCTCATAGCGGAGGAGCCTAATGTGGGGCTCAATCCCACAACGCCGGGATCACGCCCTGAGCCGAAGGCAGACGCTTACCCGCTGTGCCACCAGGCGCCCCAATACCTGATCTTAACAAGAAGATTATGTCAAAGCCACACTGTTGCTGCTTCATATTACTATGATCTACATCAGAGTCAAAATAAAGAAACTTCATAATAATGATGTTGAATACACCTGTTCTCTTTGGCTGCTGATTAGGACTTTAAGTTGCTAAGTCTTTTTCCAAAATTCTCCTAAGGAAATACCCTCATGCATTTATGAAATTTCATTCTTTTCTAACCTTGCTTTTATTTTTCTTTCAGAAAAGCAAGACTACAGCACAAGAATTGAAACTATAAAGTCTCTTGTGCAAAAACTCCCTCCACCAAATCGTGACACCATGAAAATCCTGTTTGGACATCTAACTAAGTAAGTTGTAAGGGTTTCTGGTCGTTTCTTTATATTATCATTTCTTACATAAGCAGTCTTTAATTTCAAATATCTAAGACAAGATTTTCCAAATGCATCTATCTCAAATTTTCCCCTTCGCCAATCTAAGTCTTCCTACAGAAGCTGGAGAATGTACTAGAGGCAGGAAGGAGAACCTACAAAAGGAATAACGTATTTTTTCTGGTCTTTTCAATGAGTAGATATTTGCTGACTCATTGTCATAACCTGACCCAGAGCCATGGGATGGACTGTCTTTACTTCCTTATCTAGCATAATGGGAAGAGCATGAAATAATTCAGATACGAGTTTAAAACATAACCTCATCATGTACAAAGTGCTATGACCACAAATAAGCTGCTTACACTGTCTGAAATTCAGTTTGCTTATTTGTAAAACATTGATTCAGATTGATAAGGTGCTATCCATGTATAAAGCTAAGAAAAGAGTATGAAGGCAGAAAAAAACAGCAAGTGTAAAGGCCCATGGGTCCACAAAGTTTGATGTATTTGGAAAACAGAAAGCAGGCTAAGATGGCTAAAGCCTAAAACAAGCTAGGGGTGGTGGGAGTAGGAGTTAAGGTCACAGCGATTAGACTGACTGGTGTCAGATCACATAAGTTCTTGTGGGCCTCCCTGAGAGATTTGGATTGTATTCTAAGTACAATTACAAACCATAAAGAGTGCTAAATTAAGGGAGTATCAAATATCACTCTGGCTGCCATGTGGAGAATGGACTGCAAAATGGAAGCAGGGAGACCTACCTGTAAGGTGGCAACTATGGTGGTCCAGACAAGAGGCAATGACAGCTTATGTGGAGTCCTTAAAGAGATAGATTGGTGATGGGTCAGGTTGGATCTGCTGCTGGTCAGAATGCAGTTGGAAAAGGAAAGAAGAAATCAAGTGTGCCCCCTTCAGGTTTGGGCTTAGGCAAGTGAAAAAATGGGAGTATGACACAGATGGTTGAATAAGAAGATCAGACTGGAAAATTCCATTTTGGACGTGTTAAGTTTGAAATGACTGTTAACTCATTTGCTCTCTGTTAACACCTTCTTCAGATAAGGCAGAGTGCAATACAAGTGATGAGGTTATAGCTTCCGCCATATACCTATAGTAATGTTGAAGCCTGATAGAGTGTCAAATAGATTGGACAGTTTTGCTTTTATGAGATTAAATCTCCTTAATCACCCATTCCTTGGATTGAGTCATTCCTACAGATTATTGAACTAATCCGTTACATGATTTTTAACTGTGAATTTAATACATGTAATCGCACACACAAAAAATGTAAACCACAGTGGTGCATATAGATTAAAAAGTGAAATTTGCCTACTGGTTACTCTTAGCCTTCTGAGCAGAAGTAACCAACTTTTTTGTTTTTATGTGTATACATATATAAACAAACATGCATATGACTGTTGCTGTGTTAAAGTTTATCATACTGCACATAGTGTTCTGCAATATTTTGCAACTCATGCACAGTCTTCCATTTCATTAGACAGACTTGTGTGATTCTCTCTAATGATGATATAATATTCCATAGTATGAATAGTCCATAATTTACTCAATCAGTCACTGCATTAGGGAACATGCTTTAATCTAATCCATCGTATTAGTTTCTTTCTTATTTTACCCCAGAGGAGAACCTGTGCCAAAGTTTAGACCATCCCTTATTGCTAGAATGTCCCTCCTTATCACCTCCACATACTGGCTATAATGGGAAACCCAGTGTGGCCTAGTGAAAGGATCTTGGTTGGGCTTTAAGGAAATAAAGAGAGCTTTAGAGTCAAATCCTTTTTCTATACTTTACTTCTCTTATGATCTCAAGAACATAAAATTGGATTAAATAATCTCAACCATACCTTGTGGTCATGAGAATTAAATGAGATAATGCATATAAAATGCTTGGCATAAGGTAAGCATTCCTCAAATCTAAATTCTTTTTCCTTAGGACCCTGACATATCATGAAAGGGGTTTCAAGTTACAAGTAAATACTGGAGTGCTTATGCCAGTAACTTTAGCTGGACAAAGTCATAAAACAAATGGAAAGTATACTCTTTAATGCTATGCAATACCTAGTCTTGGAGATCTTGAGAAATATCCATTACCCAGTCTCAATTATTCCTTTTTTTTCCCCAACTGGATGAACAGCTATAAAATGAAGAAACTTAGAGTCAGCTAAATCTTCCTTTGAAAAAAATAAAACACACAGATGAAAATCCATCCAATTAAAAACCTTGGAAGGATGAGAATCCTCCACCTTTATGCCACACCATCCCATTATTATATCACCTTCACAGCATTCACATTCTAAGATTTTTCATTATAAATGGGGAGAAAAGTGTTATTTGCTAGTCAACCTTTCTTGAGTGGTGTGACCATTTTCCGCCCTGCACTGATTTATAAACTGGGTTGAATTACGCACAAGTGTGTGCACATGATTATATCTTGTTAATCATTTTTTGCCAAGTTTTTGATAAACAGCCAATTGTGACATGTCATGAAAGCCTGAGAAGACTAAATAAGAAGATTGTTTAATAGGAATTTTAAAATATTCATGTTTGAAAGAATCATTACAATGTTTTCCTTAGGCCTGATACATTTGGTAGTTCTTCAGAAAATCTACCATCAACACTTGTATGTACTGTTTATTTCAAATTGTTGCAAATATATATATATATTGAAGTTTGTTTAGTGAGGGTCAGGGAATGTAATGAAGTGCCAAAAATTCCACTTGACCTACGTACTCCGTAGCCAACAGAAGAGAACTCCATTTTTGCACAGCCCTGAATGAAGCATTCCCTTCAAAGCAGAGCAACCACCAGCTGAGAAAACTTAATACAGCACAATTGGACTAGAGGGTGGGTGCCAGTCCTGTCTGCAAAAGCCAGAAATTTTAAATGGTTGTGATTACATTAAGCATAAGATGACACAAGGGCTGCACTGGCTGAATAGTCTCAGAGTCCAGCGTCTGCATTCTTGATCAAACTCAAGGTCAAGTTCTATGCTTTTGCTGTGATAACATGAGACCAGAAATTCAGAATAAGCTATCATCTCAAAATGCCATCAACCAGCAACCTTTATTAATAGCCACTTTCACAAGTTGACATTACGGTGATAAGTACTGTAAGGTCCTGTAGTACCTTCTGAATCATCACATAAATGGTAAGTTCTATCTCTATAAAATACGTGTCACATGCATTTTCCTTTAGCCTGCTTCTTTGGAAAGGCAGGGAGGCAAAGTGAAGATGAAGCTAATGAGAAAGGAGGACCTAGAAAGATAAGGTTTAGTTGCTGATGGGCAGTAGTTGGAGATTAAAAGGAGGCAAAGGAGTTACATAAGCAATAGAGAACCACTGAGACTTTATCTATGGGACACTTGTATGATGTGCTCAGTGTTTATGAAAGTAGTCCAAGAACAGAGTGTAGTGTGAACAAGATAGAAGGAGAAAAGAATCCAGGAGGCCACAGGGAGTTGTGGTTGGATTAGAGTGAAGAACGTCAAATGGAAAGACATGGCCTAAATCTTGAGAATTTTCAGAGGAAAATTCCGCACAATATTTATTTCTCTCATTTCTTTATCTTCATATCCAATTAGCCATGGAGTTAAGTCTCAGGTTTCAATGCTGGGTGATTGTGAAAATAGTCCCTCTGACAATAATTAATAATAATAATAATAATAATAACAAAAAGCAAAAGGAGATACTGTGTGGAAGGGTGCACCCTTTTTTCTATTTTGCAAATATAGAGGAAGAGGAAGATGAGGTTATTGAAAACTAATTAAATAGGATGAATCCCATTTTGTTGCATGTACATTGAATCCAGCCCTTTATATGCTGCCGGTTAGGATGTACCAACCAGCACGATGGGAAAGCCTACATATAATATATCTCAAGAATAAAAACCTTTCGGGGCGCCTGGGTGGCACCGCGGTTAAGCGTCTGCCTTCGGCTCAGGGCGTGATCCCAGCGTTATGGGATCGAGCCCCACATCAGGCTCCTCTACTATGAGCCTGCTTCTTCCTCTCCCACTCCCCCTGCTTGTGTTCCCTCTCCTCGCTGGCTGTCTCTATCTCTGTCAAATAAATAAAATCTTTAAAAAAAAAAAAAAAACCTTTCAAATCTTCATGTCTTTTGAGCCAGTCATCTTAAGTAATGAGGGAGGCAGTTTATGCAGACAAAATTACTTATGACAGTCGCATTTCCACTGGTAAAACTTGTAAACAACCTAAGTGTCCAGTGATAGGGGAAGGTTATTAGAACATGGTACATCATATCAGCTTAGTGAAATGTAGTTCCTAGATAATTGTGTTTTTTTCTTAATTTGGAGATAAGTTAAAGTCAGGGATACAATATCTTATGTACTCAAGAAGAGTATAACTATAAATATGTGGGAAATTTGTGCATCTGGAAAATACTAATAATTTTTGTTAAGATGTTAGTATTTCCTTCTTAGAGTTGTTGTTATGAGAGCCCCCCACCACCATGTGTTGCTTTTTCTCTCCTAATAATAGTGTAGAAGGCAATATTGAGGTCAAGAAAACAGGTAAAGAAGGTAGGCTTTGGAATTAGACAGACCTGAATGTGAGTCTTGGCTCTGCCACTTATGGAAGGTGTAACTTTGAACAAATCTCCTCTAAGCTTTCATTTTCTTATCTATAAAATGGAGATCAAAATAGAACCTATTTATCCAGTGAGGAGTAAATGAATAGTGTTTTTAAAGAGTCTCAGTACCTATCACTTACTGTGTTCTAGATAAACATTATACATCAACATGTATCATTTTTATAGTGAGAGAAATAGAAGATAATTTTTAATAAAATAAATATAGGGAGAATTGTAGAAGATTGGTTGCCAAGTTTCCTGGCTTCCAGAAAATTTTTTATTTCACCACCTAATCTTTTTCCAAAACCTGAGGCCCTATGATGGCCTGACTCAGTCAGTTTCCCCCAGTCCCAGTGAGGCTGATTTCACCTGTTTGACAAACCATATGACATCCCGCACCATGCCCAATCCCTTGTGAAATGCCCAGACCAACTCTACCTTGTCCCTAACTCTCCCATCAACCTGATCTGCATCTTGTCCCACGTTCACAGATCAGACTTGTTTTACCATCAAAATGGTAGCTAGCTAAGATCATCTACTCTACCTTAACTCTTAGGCTGGTGTGAGGAGGTTGGAGATAGGGCACGGGTCTTCTCTGCTTCTTCTCCAGAGCCTCCCCTGTTACACCAGTTCCCTAAGGACAGATCTCTTGCCTTGTAGTCTTACTTATCATATGATTCTCACAGTGAGAATTTCCTGCCAGACAGCACAGCACACTGGCTTCGTGGGAGCCTGGTAAGTGATACACGTTGAAGCCTTGAAGCCAGTAGGGCCTTATCCTGTGCCTCAAACAGCCTGTGTAAACACTCCTAGAATCCTATCAACTACATATCTACCTGATATATAGCACTGATCTTTTGAAGTTCTGGCATTCCTGTTGCCATTACTATGAGTAAGGTGTTCTAGCTACAGCTGCAGTCTTCCCCCACATTTTTATTTCCAGGATAAAAATCATACATGAAACATACAGAAAATTTAGAAATAAATACAAAAAAGTATTTCCACTAAGCTAAATTGAACTCATTTGCCAGATTAACTTTGTGGCATGAGTTTTGGAAGCCAAAACAATTTCACATTTTTGAGTGGGGGAGCACATGAAAAAACATTCAATTCCCACGTAGGCATACATTGTTCAGGGAAAGTCAAATGTCTTAGAAATGATAGCTGTTAGAGATGACTGTCATTCACTGATTTCCAAGAATAGCTTTGTAAGAATATATTTGCTGCAGATTTATTATGCAAATAAATAGTCTTATAGGAGACTTATACTTTGTAAAATTGGTTGAAAAGAAAGCTAAGAAATCTTCCCTTTCGCATTGACTCTAAGAAAATCGCCCAGCTGTTCATAGAATTCCAAGGTGAAGGAATGATATGGCTGAATAGACAAATCTCATGGAAGCATGCCAGTTGAATGCCTTGTTGAAAGGCGAAACTGTTGAACAGTGGCTATTTTGTGAGAGTAAACTGATATTTAAAGCTTCTCTGTGGTCTTCATGGGTGTTAAATAAAATATTCTGCAAGAGCATGTCAGAGGCAACTCAAATAATGATGACCTAGAAATATAAGAGTTGTATGAGGAAACAATGGTGAGGAAATAATTCATCCACCCTGACTTTAAAATGGCGTGGTGAGCATTTCTGATATTTTTTTTTGCGGGGGGGAAGACACATGGCTAAAGAATGAACTTGAAAGCCCACGAGCTCTTGCCCTTCTCTCTGGTCTTCAAGAGCAATGGCTGGTGAAGCTCTCTGCCTCCCATCAGGCCTCCGAGTGCTCAGCTCTGGTGTGCTTTGGAGAAGGCTATGTTTTTCTGTGCTGTCTTCTGGCACTCCACCCTTTTTCTGTACGCTTTGGTCGCTCACCCAACCATAATACCTGATAGCCAATGACTTGCAGGCCACGGGTATTTTTACTGGAAAATGAGGAACCTGTACAAATTGTTATTTTCTTTTTTCTCTCTTTATTCTTTTCCTTTTTTTTTTTTCCTGAGGGACAAGGGCTGCAAGTCGTTTGAAATAAGCCAGAAGCCTAATAGCTCCTTTGCTTGTGTATTTGAAATGGCACCCTAATCACTTTGAAGAGCTAATGTACTTCCTATGGGCCTGAAATTTCTCAACCGGACTCCCGTGGCAGAATTTGGCCTGGTAGTTAAGAAAATTAATTACTCTGATCGTGAGGATGAAGCAATAGTTCCCAACTCCCTGTAGTAATCATTAAAATGTCATCTACTTAGGAGACATCTTGGCACAGGATTTATAAGGTTTGTGAGCTGGGGACTAAGGTTCAATGATCCTTCCAGTGGTGGATCCTTGTTTTGGAGGAAGGCTTTGGGAGATAAGGTTTTTAAGACCGCAGTGAAATTATTACTTGAGATCTTTTAACATTTGAATGGTAACATTAGCCACTGAATAATAGGAAACAAAACAAAACTTAAAATGGCTGCTGCTCATCTATCACTGTGTTCTCTGTGGTTAGTAGTGGTCCACCCCGTGGGGGGATTTCCCTCATAAGAGGTAAATTTTTTAAGTTGTCCCATCCTTCTCTACTATGAAACTTGGCCTTTTATCTAATGGAAAGAACCAGGGATCTGGAATCAGAAGACATAGGCTCAAGTCCCAACCTCAGCCCTTAGAAACTACAATTTAAGAAAACCTTTTACTGTCTTTAACCCTCCCTTTCAGTCATGTGTGAAATAGGTCAAATAAATTTACACTTATGAAAATGTTTGTCAGCTGTGAAATCCTACCTGTCTATTCCATTAGGAAATCTTAAATGAGTTCCCACTATATTCCAGGCACTGGACTGGATCATAGGTTGGCCAAGTATGGCCTGCCCTTGAGCTACGTACAGCTTGCTGCATGTTTTGGTTAATAAAGTTTTATTGAAATACTCACACACCCGTATGTTTATGTATTGCTGATGGCTGTCTTCATGCTACAATGGCAAGAGTTAAATAGTTGTGACAAGTTGCACAAGGCCAAAAATATTTATCTGACCCATTACAGAAAAAGTTTGATGGCCTCTCAACTTAATGCTAGAGGCATAAAGAGGACTCCTATCCTCACTTCTCCTATGGTCTCCCAGCATAGATAAATTAGTACAATTGCAATAAATATGGCACAAAATTGCAAGACGTTGTGAGAACCCCAAGCAGGAGCTGGAATTTAGCCTAGAGAAACCAAAGAATGACTCCCAGAGGAGATGGCACAGGCTATCTTTAAAGATGTGGGTTTGGCAGACAGGAGGCCGGCTACAAGGAGAGTACCAGGTACAAAGACATGTGGAGGAGGAGAACTATGGTGTGGTGAAGAAAGAGCGAATCCTCTGGCATGACTGGAGGATTAGGAAGCATTAAAGAAATAGCAGAACATAAGCCCAGAGTGTAGAGCTAGAGCTAACTAATGAAAGACCTTTCACAGGCTTTATTGAGGAATTTGAAATTCATTCTGTAGACATTAGGTAAATCACGGAAGGGTCAGAAGCAGGGAGGTAGGATGATGTGATTTCTGTTTATAAAGATTACAGTCTTTAGAAGCGTGAAGGGTAGCCTGTAAGAGAGCAACACTAGAGATAGTGAAACCAGTCGTGATGGGAGGAATGGGGACAGGGATAGATGCAAGAGGCACAGAGGAAGTGGATTCAATAGGACATGCTCACCAAGGGTATGCAAGAGGTTGAAAGTTTGGGGATGTGATGTGGGCTTCTTGATACCTCATTAGTGAATTCCATTTGAGGATAAGCAATATCTGTTGGGAATGCAGGAAAGGTAATTGGGATCTAGGTATAAATTTGGGAGTCATCAATTTAAAGGTGGAATGGGGTAAGGTCATGAATAACCCCAAGGGACAGTGTGAAACCAGAAGAGAGCTGAGGACAGATTCCTGGGGTTGTGTAACATTGAAGGAGGGGTCAGAGGAAGATGCTGGGGGGAGTGTCTGAGAATGGCACGCATGGTGATAGAAAATTTGGCAAGAGCAGAGGTATTACAATTTGTGGCTGAGGTTATTGCTTCTACACAGAGGGCTTAGCAAATTCTCGTGGTAACAGAACATCAGGCAGAATTTCTGGTAATGACCAGCTACTGTTCTACCCTTCATCCTTTGGTTCCTGAGAAATCACAGGAATAAATATAATAACAGGGCAGGAAAAAAAATGTTATTCTATAGCATAATCAGGTCCTGAATACTGATAGAGATGGAAATGAGAAAGAACTGAACAGGTCCCCTCTTCCATTAGATCATAGGTTCCAGGATGGCAGGAATTTGTGTCACTTTGATTCCTGCTATTTCCCCAGAGCTTAGTACAGAGTGCTACACATTGTAGATCCTCAGTCATTTTTTTGAACAAATAGGATCACGTGACGTCATTGAACGAGAAGATAATAATCTAATAGCCAGTAATGGTTCCAGTTAAGATCAACTGGAATCTTGGTACCTTGAATAGTTCGGACTAGAAGGAGGGAATATTCCATTTTGAGAGTATTGGTTAGTAAGCTGTTCCTCTCAAGTTTCTCTCTCCTCACCTGATATTTATCTTTTCATCATGATGAAAAGAAGAGCAGCTGTGATCACAAAAGAAACAGTATTAATATTAAGATTGCATGTTAAGAGACCCTGAGTACGATGAATGAATGGTCAGAGAGGCTTCCCCCTGAGGAGGAGCCTTGGTTAGGGAATGTGTGAGTGTCCGTCAGTGTTGGAGCCTATGAGGTTAGTTCGCTGCAGTCTAGGGTGAGTTGCCAGTACTTTTAATTCTTAATTGTCTGGAATTTGTAACAGATCTTGGGATAGAAAATCTTCACTTCACATCTTCTGTCCTTGTTCCCTCTATGAAACTAAAGAATCTCCATCACTCCTGTCTCCTATCAACCCAACGACCCTGTCCATCATTGGTTCCAGATCCACTATTGACTTCCTACCACCTGGAATTATTGAGCATTTGGTGAAGCAAACGAACAAAAATGATCTTGATTACAAAAGCTTGCCCTTTGCTATTAAGTATATAAAAAATTTGATTCCCCTGTTTAACGGAGCAGAGACACAGCGAACTTCAAAGTGGAATGGGGAAAAAAAAACTCAACCAGACCTCAAGTCACCTGATTTCCAGTCCACTAGACCACACTCTGCTTTCTTGCCAATACCAATACTCGATTGTGTTTCCAGGGAAGAAGGAATGGTAAAACAAAGAGTGAAAAAGACCAGCCAACCGTGATAGAGGCACAGGCCTATCCCTCCAATTCCCTTTTTTTTAATTGAACACCAGCTATAATCCCAACACTTTAAATAAAATTACCTAACTAATTAGCAAATTGACATATTTATATAAGGGGTTTTCTGGCTGTTCTCTCTCTCTCTCCCTCCCCTTCCTTTCTTGCTCTTTCCCTCTCTCCCTGTAACACATTTCTTTCCACCCAAAAAGCACCAGGGAAACTTTGATTTCTGGGGTTCTTTTTAAAAACAATTTCCAAATCTGCATTCATTAAAGCTGTGTGTGTGCGTGTGCATGCATGTGTCTAGGCACCCTTTGAGAAAGCATGTTTTTAAAAAGGCATTGATGGTTCTGCCTTTTACCACCTTCTTTCTCCTCTTTAAATGGAAAGCACTGAACCCAGATGCTCAACCACGGAAGATATTCTTCCAGAAGCAGCATCTGGCTTCCTGGCAAGCCCTTCAGGCGAGTTGTTTGGGGAGCTTTGCAGTTGTCTCTCGGTCTGTCACGTGTATCAGAGACCATGGCCTCTCTGGCTGGCATGTCCAAGCAGCTGCCAATTCCTTTCAGTTCACCTTTAATTCTGAGAACAAGCTTTCTCATTTTCATTTCTTACTGGACTTATTTTTTCTCCCCACTGTCCATACGATCTCTAGGACAAGACGAGTTTTTCATTGCTGCCTGCCTGTCAACTTCCTTTGCAGGCCTCTGTCTTTTGAACCCGAGTGAAATCCTCAGCCATTTAGTACTACATTCAAAGAGGTGACTTAAAATAATATTTCTTAGCCATTTCTTGTCAGCATAGCTCCTTGTAAACTGTGGGGTCGTTCCTTGAAAAGAAAAGCAAAACATTCCATTGGAGTAATTTATTCTGGTCTGTACACAAGACATGAAAGTATTCTTGACGTTTGTGTATTATTTAGTTAAATCATATTGGCTTCCCACATCCTTGTCACACCATGAACAAAAGAGCATCGCAGGACTGGAAAACATTAGGCAACACGGCAGCATTACAAATAGCACCTGCTTTAGGATATTAAATTTTTTTAAATAGCTTATTTTTTTACGTATATATATATATATATATGTTTTGTTTTGTTTTGTTTTTTTGTTTTTTTTACTTGTGAAGGATTCTGGGGGGGTGGTATGGATAATTGTTAAGAACACAGAGTCCGATGGTAGCCCACGCACGAGGAAGCCGTGACAAGGTGCTGACAAGTCCAGCAGCAGTACCCAGAATGCAGAGGAAAAAGCAGAAATTAGAGCTGCAGGGTGACATCCAGGAATAGTTAACACAGGGTAGCTGCACATTTCCATGTTGTTGGGTTTTTTTTTCCCCCTCACGCAAGAAAAAGTGCAGATTATATATGAGATTTCTGATCTCAAGACTGTATTGTCTGGTCTGAGAAAAGACGGGACTCAGCAGTGGACAGGAGGAAATCTCAGCCATTAATAATTGGTCTGTGGCCAGTGGCAGACTCAACACACACTTGACTTTGAAGAGATACACAACTGAAATCATGGGCTTAACTGGAATGAGAGTGCCTGGGGAATAAGGAAAAGAATTTAGGGGCTGTTTGGATCAGGACATTGGTAAAATCTCCTTTGAAACCATTGGTATGACAGTAGAGCTCGAATTTAAGATTAGAATTTTTTAAGTTCTGTTTTATCTCTGCCTCAATGACATTTTTTGGTTGTAATTTTTTCTCAGGTGAATTTGTTAATGTGCACAAAGGAAGTTGAAAATACATGCTAAACTTAGAAACTTGATACTAAATATTGCCCTTTGTGTAGAGATGATTGTCTCTCACTTCCAGTAATTTCCTCTCTTCTTTATCATATTCACATTCTTTTTAACCAGGCTATTTTCTCTTACATTTTCCCTTCCCCCCACCCCCCGCCTTTCCTCCCTCATATCATCATCATCCTTAAATTCTTCTTCCCATTCCCCTCACTCTGAGAACTCTCTTCACCCTCAAGCATTGCAGCCCCCATCCATCACCCATTTATTCAGGACACATGATAGTTACATATCAAGTAACTATCGTGATAGACATGGAGCTGGAAACGAAGACAATTTTACCAGGATGACAGTCAGCCCCTAGGAGCTGGGAACGTTATTCCGTTGCAATGTCTCCCTCGATGCCCCTGCGAAGTTCACTTCCCTCACCTCACTCTCACTCCCAACTTTGTGGCTCCAGCCCCTCCTCTTCTCACGAGATTGGCAAACCAGCCTGTCTTTATAGGGATTCTGTTAGTCTACCCATCTGTTTGAGGAAACCTCTGTTCTTTCCTTTCTCACTTTCAAAGAGACAAGTAGAACACTCAGAGCCCTAGCAAGGAGTAAGCAAGACACAGGTGCTCGCACGCTGGCACTAATAACACTTATTTTTTTCCCTGCTCTCCATGAACTGATAGTCAGCATACACCTCTTAATAAATATTTTCCCTTCATCAATTTATTCATTCATTCCTTTCACTCATTAATTAATTCCTTTATTTCCCATCGTGTTTGGGATAGGAAAAGAAAAAAGAAATTACCTCTACTGTAAAGGAATGTTTATCTAACTAATTTGTGTCTCTGTGCTTGGACATCAGAACACATTTCCTCACATAGTGAAAAGATATACAAAGTGATATTTTACCTACATCTGATTTTTTTCCCCATTTGAACACTTTTTTTTTTTTTTTTAGCAATCATTTCACATCCCAGAAAAATTCTACTGTTAAAAACACAACTCTTCTCCAATGAGAACACAACTCTTCCTCTTGGCTCCCTGCTCACCCATCTTTTCCCACATCTTTTTCTCTTCCAACTGCCATTCCAGGGTCATAAGTGCTTCCCTGGTACTGACCTTTGAATCATCGGAAGGAGATTCCATTCACTCTTCCAGGGCCATATTTTCTGTTTAGGGCTGGAGATCCCCCACAGACATAGTGAGGCATTTTATGGGTGGTTTACATGTCCCACTATATTTCT